>NW_022196910.1:37352316-37378445 GCF_008632895.1 Mastomys coucha
AGAAGGATCGAAGTATCCATACTTTGGTCTTTCTTCTTCTTGAGTTTCTTGTGGTTTGTGGATTGTATCTTGGGTATTCCAAACAGCTGCATATGTAGCAGAGGATGGTCTAGTTGGTCATCAATGGGAGGAGAGGCCCTTGGTCCTCTGAAGGCTCTATGCCCCAGTGTAGGGGAATGCCAGGGCCAGGAAGTGGGAGAGGGTAGGTTGGTGAGTAGGGGGAGGGAGGAGGGAATAGGGGTTTTTGTGGAGGGAAAACCAGGAAAGGGGATATCATTTGAAATGTAAATAAAGAAAATATCTAATAAAAGAAGAATTAATGGCAATGCTATCTTACTAGCCTCCAGTTCCTTAAGATTTAACCAAATTCCTTCCTCAGCTTTGCTTAGCTACATTTCTTGGCATGAGTCAACTTTTGAGTCAACTTAGTTTTTTATCCCATCTCATTATCTTCTTCAAATGTAGCTGTGGACAGCAGGTTTTCTCATGTTTCTAGGTACTAATCCCACACATTTTCCATATTCCCTCATCTGCTGATGCTCTTCTCCTAGAATGTGTTCATGTAAATCAGAACATTGCAATCTCAGAGAAGAAATGCTATATGAAGAGAAGGTAGATCTCTGGAACTCTGTATTTACTACCTGTAATTTCAACATTGTGTTTTAGCACTTGCTGGAAGATGGACTTACCTCTGCGTGTCTCTGATTTGTATACTGATTCAGTCCTTGTTGCTATAGAACTGCTCATTCCAAATTGAAGGGGAAAAGGCAGAGAGAGGGAGTAGAGATTGGTAGAGATAGGATGAGAAGGAAAAAGAGAATGAAGAAAAGCGAGAGTGGAAAGAGAGAGCAGGGTGCTATGTTGGGACTGTATAAGGAGAGAGAGAAAGAGAGAGAGAGAGAGAGAGAGAGAGAGAGAGAGAGAGAGAGAGAATGAGAATGCCAAAAACTCTCAGTCAAGGCTCTTTGTAGTTTAGAAGCTGAAAAACCAATCTAACTGAAACAGAGTAAGTATGAAGAGGGCAGGTAAACCACTGGATGGATCTGCTCTGCTGCTGTTGCCGAAAAGACGGAAGCAACACAAATGTGCGCCACAGATCTCCACCATCAAGCAAGTTCACTGCTGCTTGGAAAAGTACATTCTGTACCTCCCATGTTATCAAAACAGCAATTATGAGCCTACGGTCTAAGCAACTTCAAAGTGATCACATCCCCAGTAAGAAGCCTCAATTTTCTACAAAATAAATAAATAACCGTATTGACCCAAAGGTGGGAGAATAATGTTCCCAGGCTAACCTTCAATTGTAAAAAGAATTGTGTTTCTCCTCATAACAAGAAAATCTAGTTTAGAAAGGAAGAATATTTTTAAAGGAAATGGGGTCTGGGAAATCCTCAGAACTCAAGGATAAATATGCTAGAAAGGGATTTAGGACTTGACTGGGATTTAAAAATCAATCTCCTAGAAATAATGAGAACCCCTTACTTCCACAGAGGATTTCCATAAAATAATTATTTTTTAGAGAGCTATGACTTAATGTTGGAAATGATCTATGTCTATAGAACTGATGGGAGCCTGGTAAAAACTATCTCACTTTGGGTTGAAAAATGTTCTTCAAATGTTCTTTCACTAATGGGCAAGGAACAGCTGAAAGTCATTGCATACACTCATTACTCACAGCTGAAATCCTATAATGCATGATTATTTACAGTTATCTTATACAGCTTGTGCTGCAGAATAAAACATACCAGAAGATGTCCAGGTGTCTCAGACATTAACAGCACTTACTGCTCTTGCAGGGGATCCAGATTTGATTCCTAGCACCTATATTGGAGGTTGACAATCATCTGTAACTCCAATTTCAAAGGATTGAACATGTTTTTCTGACCTCTATGGGCTGCAGGCATGCATATGTTAAATGTGCACACATACTTGCAAGAAAACACCCATAGACCTAAAATAACATTTAAAATGTAAAAGTTTAATATGTTTTAAAATGATAAAAACATACTAAAAACTTACCTGATTTTCATCAAGTACAAGTTTTTAATAGTGTATTAATGAAAAAGAATGATTATCCGGTTGACTGACTAGTATAATTTTATACTCTTATGAATAAAAGCAACAAGGCAACTATACCAAGAATATAATTTATAATAAAACAAAACTTCTAAGTTTTTAAATTTTGGGGGGGGGTTTCAATGGATCCTGACCAGTTTCCCCTCCCTCTACTCCTCACAGCTAGCCCCCATCACTACCTCTCCTGTTCCCCAGATCCATTCTTCCTGTTTCCCTTCAAAACAGAACAAGTCTCCCAGCGAAATCATCTAAACTCAGCATAACAAGATGCAATAAAACTAGGCACAAACCCCTCATATTAAGGCTGGATAAGGTAACCCAGTAGGAGAGGAAAGGTCCCACAAGCAAGGGAAAGAATCAAAGACACCCAACACTGTTAGGAGTCAAACAAACAAAGCACCAACCAACAACTATAACATACACAGAGGACCTAGTACAGACCCACACAGGCTCCCTGATTTCCAATTCAGTCTCTGAGAGCCCCTATGAGCCCTGTTCATTTGAAGGCTGTGGGCTGTATTCTCCTGATACACTAAAAATTGTAAGTATGTCTTTAAAAGCCCAATAGATTTCCAAATACTCTAACATTACTTGAAGCAGCTGCTCTCAACCTGTGGGTTGTGACCCTTTGGCAAACCTCTATTCCCAAAACTATTTACATTATGATTCATAACAGTATCAAAATCACAGTTATGAAGCAGTGATAACAATAATTTTATGGTTGGGGGGGTCACCACAATATGAGTAACTATTATAAAAGGTCACAGCATTTGGAAGGTTAAGAAACACTGACTTTAAGTTCTGATTCTAGATCAGTGAACAGACTTAGGTCATAAAGTATAAGTATACACAGAAAAAATATTCACCTAGTTCAAATTCCAACAGTTTAACGCATTGAGGCTCCTTCAAGGTAAACCAAATCAGCTCAGAGTTTTTCTCTTATAACCTATTACATAATACTATAAAAGTAAGGTGCCAAGTTTGATTTCTACAATGTAAGAAGAATAAAAAATATCAAAATTTAATAGCAAATAGTAATTTAAAATAAAGATAATACACAACACACAGATGATTGCACTTTGAATAGTTAAAAGTTCTACGTATGTCTAATGTACTGAGGAAAAATTATTTAGGACTGATTATGCAGAGTGACTATCCCAATAGACACAACTTGATCTGAGAAAGAACTTTCAAATTTCTGTGACCAACTATACAGTTGATCAGAAAGGATTTCCCATCATCAGTACAAGAAAATTCCATGCACAGACCTGGACCTTGCCCTTTTGTTCTGAGTGCGAGTGCTAATCACATACAGACAATTGAGCTAAGAAGATGTTTTCATGGTTGGCTTCCAGTGGCCAGTGTGCTTGAGACTTAATCTCTGTGTTGTTTCTGTTGCGAAGCAAAGGGATCCACTAAGAGTTGGTGCTCGGTGGGTGGTATCTGGGTTCTCGTGGGTGTGGACATGCCCCTCAGTGGATGGTGAGCTACTGGGCTTCTTTCTCTTCCCACTTTTGCTTCCTAGCAAAAAGGCTTAGAGTGGCTTTGACCTGTAGTGCTTTCAGCACAACGCACTGTTTCCAGACTAGTGAACTAAAAGCAAGGGATTTGTCCAAACCTACACCCCAACTTCTAAAACTAAAGCAAAACAACTCTTTCCTAAGTCTACTATCTCAAGCTTTCATTTAAGGTTGAAAGAAACTATCAAAGAATATTAATAATGGAGACTATGTTTATGCTACTTATTGCTTTAACACCAACACCTTAACATTTTTAATTTCAATTGTCATTTTTACTTATTTTCAGCATGCATTAATCCTATAAAATAATGTCTCCAGATATTTTCCTGCCTGAGTGGCGTGTATTCCAGCTGTACTCACATATCCACTTTTATGTTCCCTTCCCCAGAATCCCTCTTGTTCTTTCATCATTAGCCTTCTAGTTCCTCTGTTTTTTTCCAGTTTGGGAAAACATGTGAGTCTTTGAACCATGGCTTAAAGATATCTATGAAACACAGATAAACATCCCCAGCAAGGATAATGTTCTCTTGTCCACACATGAATGCATATTTTCCTTCTGCCTTTCTGCTTCCCATTACTAGTTTCTGCATGTTTTAGCATCTATTTACACTTCTTTGTGTAATACAAAAGGAATTTAAATGTTGAAGCAGTCCTAAGGTATTTGCATACTGCAGATCTACTGGGAATTATCTGCAATTCACAATGTAGCTTCAAAATATGTGTTCTATTTAAAAGTCCTATTTCAGAATTGAAATAAACTACTTTCTAAGGTGTATAATGCTGTGGCCCTTCTAAGAACTATATTACATTTGAGATCTGAAATAGAAAGCAAAATGAGCTTTTATCTAAAGCTACTACCTGCATCTCATGTTGACTACCTATTGGGTCATAAGGGCAATCTGTCACAAATAGAATCTTGAAGAGGTTCCCTGACTACAAATGATAGAGCTTCACTCAGCCTTATTACTCAGTTTAGGGCCTTGGTGTTTCATGGGTCAGATATAGGTATATGTCTCTTCCAAGTATCAGAGAAGGGCCATGGACAATGAAAAGGGACCTGTTCTTTCTAAAAGTTTTCAGCTTACGGGAAAAATTTAGTAAGTATCTTAATACAGCATCTCAAAGTCAATTGTAGTGACTTGAATGAAAATGGCCCCTATAGGTACGCATGCCGTAATACTGGTTCCCAGTTAGTAGAACTGTTTGGGAATGATTACAGGTGGCCTTCTTTGGGAAAGTGTGTAAGTGGGTCCGGTTTTGAAGCTTCAGATGACTGGTGTCATTCCCACTGAGTCCTCTCTATTTGCGGATCAGGATGTAAGATCAGCTATTCCTTCCCCCACGCCTCTGCTCCACCTCCATGGACTCTAGCCCACTGATACTGTAAGCCCAACTAAATGCTTTCTTTTATAAATTGTCTTAGTGGTTTTTTTTTTTTTTTTTTAAGCAAAGTAACTAAGACATCAAGCAGAACTTCTTGTCTATAAACAAGTCAACCTAGAAAAAGAGGCTTAAACATGGGGAGAAATTGCAAGTACTAAAGGGAAAAAGAAATAAGGTATACTAATTTTTTCCACCCAGGAAGTTACATTGTCCAGCAGAGCACTTTCAAGGGATTAGATTCAGCAAATTGCCAGGGAGAGTTTCTGATTTAATCCAGAGTTCAGTTAAATCTACAGAAATCCTACCATGTGTCTTTTCTTTCAATCTTACAATTCTAAAAATAATATTTCTAGTAATTCTAATTAAAAGCCAAAAGGAGGAAATGATAAATGCTATACATAGCCCCTCCCTAGAAAGACCACTGGATTGTTGATAGCTTTTCTGGATTGTGAAAACATTTCTTGAGTCACAACCATTCACTCCCTGCCAAATCAGACCGTGAAATGAACGCATTGACAATGATGTTCATTTTGCATCTGGCTATTGTCAGGCTCACAGACCTAGCTGTTGACATCACTCAGAGGTGAATAGGTCTAACTGGTCTGTTACCCAGCAAACACAAAGGCAGGAGTGAGACTTTAACCTCAGCCAGGAACTATTCAAAATGTCCATGTCCACAACATGGCAACAGGGAGCAGACTCTCATCAGGTAACCCCTGACTACTGTTAACATCATAACCGGAATTCACTTTATATAAAGCAATTAAGAAAGCCAGTCCCGTCATCTGTTATGCAAAATAACGGAAGCCAAATTCTGTGATTTGGAAATAACTGGCTCAGCTTTCCAGCCAAGAGATGTCTTAAGGTGGCAAATGTAGAAGAGAGAAGATATTACTTATTGAACATTCATATACAAGAGAGCCAGAAGAGAAAATGATGTCTCAAATTAAAGTGCAAATCAATAAAAAGCCACTACAGTCTACTTCAAATAAGTATCTCATGGGATAGCAGAGGATGGCCAAGCTGGTCATCAATGGGAGGAGAGGCCCTTGGCCATGTGAAGGTTCTGTGCCCCAGTGTAGGCGAATGCCAGGGCCAGTAAGCAGGAGGGGGTGGGATAGTTAGCAAGGGGAGGGGGGAGGGAACAGAGGATTGTTTTAGTTTTTGGGTTTTTTTTTTTATCTTTCTTTCTTATTTTATTTTTTTTTGGGGGGGGGGACCTGGGAAATGAGATATTGTAAATAAGAAACCATCTAATAAAAAATAATAAGAAAAAAAGAATAAAAAGAAAAAAAAAACCTAATCCATTAAAGGATTAGGGTGTAAATTCTTTTTTTAAAAAAATCACTTCAGAAGGAAAAAAAAAAAGAAAACAAATAAGCCACTGGGGGGAAAAAAGGAACAAAAGTATATCACTGTTAGGCTGCAATTAATAGTTTACCTCCTCCACTTCCTGTTAATTCAGTGAAAGGCAAAGCATTTCTATCACATTTTTAAAAGGCATAACACATGATGTATTTAGCAATGCAAATAGCATGTTCCCACTTAACTTCATACACTGCATATATTTATAGTGGTCATTAATATACAGTTATGTATTTTAATATATATTTATAATTATCCTCTGCTATCACTATTCTTCAAATGTTAAATGTTTTGACAAAAACACTATATTCAAGCACCAAGATAGTTGCCTAAAATTTCATATTTTATTCTGACAGGCAAAAGTAAAACATGCAGAATAATACATGTATCAGATTATATGGAATACTTAATTTTTAATAAACTGCTATTTTAGATTTAAAAATGCATTACCCAGAGGCTTATTTTTGCTAAGATCTATTAGAGTCTGCCTTTATTAGGGAAAATATTTTCCAAACAGAGATGGATATCTGTTCTCTGATAGGGGTGGTTATTTGTTCCATGACAAGAAATTTAATGTTTCTTTAAAAACATCACATATGTTAATGTTAGATGACCGCACGTTTCACACCAAGTACACTGACTTTAAATCCATTGTGAAAACCACCATAGAAATGTGCTGCATACATCCAAGCAGGATGTTTCTTCCTCATGCGTGAGCAACTGCATTTCTTTGTAATCATACCTCACAGTTGCACATTTTTCTTTTGTATACTAGCATTATGATAACTCTACCTAAATTTTAAAAAATACAAATACAAAACGTTGTTAATGTTGGGCATTGGACTCAAAGCTTCTCAAATATTAGCATGCCTCATATTCATAACAACCTTATAAGGCAAGGCTTAGCTTTTAGTCTCAGCACAGGTAAGACATAATGTTCTTCACTATGACCTGAGAAATGGACCTCTGGGCATATTCTAAATGGTATAATTTGATTGCATCAACTGAAATGGGAATATATTAAAATGGTGCCACTGTGAACAGCAACACACTCTAGGATCAGAAGATTATGGCCTGTATAAAGTAGAGGTAGCAAACTATGCAATAAATATTCATTAATCCATTTCTATCCTGGACATAGATTCAAAATGATATACTACTTCAAGCTTCTGCTGCCTTGACTTTCATATCATGATGAAACATACCTTGAACTATATGAACTAAAAGCTTTCTCCTTTAATCTGCTTTTGTTACAATATTTTATCATACCACAGCAAAGGGAATATAAACTAAGGTATCATATTATAAATAAGTCAAACAATATATAGAATTTAGTCAATTTGCCAAAATTTTGTCACCTTGGCCCACTAATAAGTGGCAAGTTGAGATTCAAACTCATGAATCTGTTTATACAAGAAGTCCTTCTAAGTATTAAGCATCCAAACCACTAGTATTTCTATTTTAGACATTATTTGATGTGTTTGTAATTACACTGAAGAAGTGATTATAAATTTACTTGAAAGACAAATGTGTGATAGGGAACAGAGAAAGGGTAGCATTTTGTATGATTGTACTACAGAGACACTTGCTCTTGAATGTTCATTGCTACTCTATTCATAATAGCCAGAAATTGTAAAACAGCTTAAAAGTCTATCAAGTGATGAATGGATAATGAAAATGTGGTACATTTATTCAATAGAATATTATTCAGCTGTTAAGAAAAATGAAATCATGTAGTTTGCAGGTAAATAGTCCTAACTAGAAACAACCGACCTCTACGAGGTAGCTCTGACCCAAAAATACAAATATTCCATGTCTTTCCCTTTTATGTGGATTGAGATTTTAAGCTTTATCTATATGTGTTTCAAACAAAGCAAACACAGAGGTTAGATACCTAATAAGGCATAGGGAAGGAGGATGGGATCTTCCATGGAAGAGGAAATGGAGCACAGTTTTATAAAGAGATAAATAGGATTTGGACACTGGAGAGATGGCTCAGAGGTTAAGAGCACTGACTTCTCTTCCAGAGATCCTGAGTTCAATTCCCAACAAACACAAGGAGGTTCACAACCATCTCTAATGGGATCCAATGACATCTACTAGTGTGTCTGAAGAGTTCTACAGTGTACTCATATAAATAAAATAAAGAAATATTTTAAAACAATGCTTTCAAAAAAGAGGAAACTAGGAGGATTCAATGTGGGGAGGGTAGGAAGGCAGAGTAAAGAAGAAAGTGGTGTTAGGGACAATTAACAAACACTAAAGACCTTTTGAAAAGCCATATGGAAACCCTATACTATAGAAGATCCCTAAGATGTATGCATATATGAAGGATATTTAAATGGAGTTAGCATAAAATGAATGAGATGATGTTCCAACTAGACATATAAGACCACAGAGTAAAAATTTCCATGTTAGGATAGGTTAAAACTTGTTGAGTCACTGGTCAAATGGGTACCACAGAATCCCCAAACATCACAGTGTATTGCCAAGTTTATTGGTTACTTTCTATTGGACCTGATACTAAGGTCCTATTTCTAAAGACACTACCTAAATATGGCATCAAACAGACAGAAACTGAGTTGGTGCTGAAATAGAAATTTCATCCTGTTCATGAGTGTTCATGGTGATAGATAGTATTTTGCACCCTATGGGAGGAAAAAGGTAGTCAGAAACATCACCACTCTACAAAACCTGAGACCTACAACAGAGAACTATCTGCAAGATAAACTAGAGCAATAGTGGTGCAAATGTGAGATTAACCAATCACTTTTTGAAAATTAGTTTTAAGACCTATTCTATGAGATGGAATCCATACATGACATTGATAAATTTGACAAGGACGCAAGAATAAATAAATAATGGGCTTAAGAGAAAACCTAATATGTTTATTCTGCAAAAGGAACATAGCAATTAACTCCTAAAAACATGTCACTATACCTGTAGACCAGAGGATTGCTCAGATCTCACTAGAGAAACTCCTTGCAGTAGATGATAATGAACAAAGCAATCCACAACTGGACTGTATGTAGAGATTGATTACATCTAAGGAGCACTTAGATATAAATGGGATGGGATGGCTCATCAGAGCCCTCCTCTCAAGGCCCAGGGATCTACGCTGAAGAAGTGACAGAAAGACTGTGAGAGCCAGATGTTGAGAATGACTCCAAGGAATGTGACTTCCAGAAACAACAGAACTGATATACATATGAACTCACAAAGACTCATATTAGGCCCACACAAGTTTAAAGTAGACAAAAATATCAGCTTTTAAAAGGAGAAGTAGATACAAAGCACCATCTCTAACCAAAAAAAGCTATTTGGAATTAATATCTGATCAAAAATGGAAAGCCAGTTTTCTCCAATGGAGTATCACTGTGTATTAAAGTATACTTGATATAAGGGCAGGTCACATACCTAGGAGTAGTTGGCTAATACAAAATGGCCTCCATGGTTATGTAGGAGATTGTTCTTTGTATTGTTTCTTTTTTTTCCCTTTTTTTTTTTTGGTCTTATTCTTTTTGGGTTTTATTGTCTGTCCTTCCTTCCTTCCTTCTGTTCTTCCTTCTGTCCTTCCTTCCTTCCTTCCTTCCTTCCTTCCTTCCTTCCTCCCTCCTTCCTTTCTCTCTCTTTTTCTTTCCCTCAACAAAGGGAACAGGAAGTTAAGTGGGTAGTTATTTACAGAGGAACTGGGAGGAGGTTGAAAAGCGGAAAGAATATGATCAAAACATTATATAAAAAAATGAAATAAAAACTAGAAAAATACAAAGATAATGACTTGCATAAGCAGCAAGAAGAAAATTTTAGTGTGATGAAGGGGTACTGGTTAGTAGTAAGGCAATTCCAGATGCCAGTAACTGTTTTACATAATCTAAATCCAAGTTTACTGCAGCATCACAGTACACAAACACCAGTGTAAGCATGGCCATTTCATGCTGTCAGTTCAGGACTCTTTAAAACCAAATTTTTAAAATCATACAAATGAAAGATGTTTTGCCACCAAAGACACAAGGTCAAGTTTAAACATTGTTTATACCTTAAACAATAGTCATTGTATTTGTGACTAATAAGGAAGAGATTTACAGTGTCCACCCATGTCTAGCTCTCCTTTCATTATAAGGAACATACATTTTCATAAGTAAAGTGATGGTTGGTAGCTAGTGAGATGAAAACTAAGTCATAAATCTGTGGCCACAGATGTGACATAGCAAAGGGAGTGTTGAAAACAGAATAAGGGGCTGGAGAGATGGCTCAGCAATTAAGAGCACTGACTGCTCTTCCAGAACTCCTGAGTTCAATTCCCAGCAACTACATCTCACAACCATCTGTAATGGGATCCAGTGCCCTCTTCTTGTGTGTCTGAAGACAGCTACAGTGTACTCACTACATAAAATAAATAAATATTTTTGTAAAAAAAGAAAACAGAATAAGGATATGTGTTTTAGAGGTTATAGAAATCAGAGTATGACATCATCTTAAGTTGAACTTGTAACATTGCAAAATATTGCTTCATTGATTTTAGCCTTGGCTGCTGTAATGTAATGACGAGTCCAGACACAGAATTTCTAAAATCCTTGTGATTTTCTCAGAACTAGGAAACATACTTTGAGCAAGATGACACCCCCAATAGGATTTGAGCATGCTTTATAACGAGGCTGATCATCAGAAAGACCAAGCCATAACCTCCTGTCATATCTCTTTTCTCCCAGGAGGAAAGTGGGACTAGAATTGAATTATTAACCATCCCTCTCAAAGTCATACAATATCTGTAAGTATTTCAAGAGAGCTACTAGGCTGGGGACTATGGCACATGCTGGGAGAGCGAGTCATCCTAGCTCCCTGGAAAAAGAAATGACTAAGCTTTGGACAGTTCCTCACCTTAACCTATAGACCTCTCCATCTGTTTGCCACCTGTGTCCTTTGTAAATCCTGTATTATAAATTGGTAAGTGCATCTTCCCAAACTCCATAGGCCAATACAGTAAATGTGACCTAATGAAAGAAGTGGACTACAGAAACCTCCAATTTGTAAATTTAAAGGATGGAGAAAATCTAAGAAGCCATCACTTGTAGTTATCACCTGAGCAGGTTTGATATTATGTGCCTAGGACTTTAACATCGAGAGTCTACACAAATTCCAAGCAGATGATTCCAGAAGTGAATCAAATTGGAGAACAGCTTCTTGGTGCCTGCAGAGAATTAGATAAAACCTTGATATGGATAAACTCCTCATACACCTTATGTCAGAAACCATCTATGCAGAGTAGACAGAACAGTTTCTTTTGACCACCATACACTTGTGTGTTCCTGCACCATAGCTATTCCATCCTGGTGGGCTGAAACATGATCAAGGATATAGGACAGGAGACTGGTATAAAGAAGAATGACAGCTCGTTTACAAAGCCATGCTAAAATCAAAGCAATGTTAGAGATGATAAACAATAAACCTAAAATCCAAATTGGACATTACAAGTCAGATCTGACAGGCTTTCCAAAGCAGAATAGAAACGAAAAATGCATGAGTTGACTCCAATAAGAGGCTTGATGACAGAAATGAAAGATAATTGATTTTCAACATATGGATGATAGGCACTTCCTTGAACAGGCTAAGACAAGGAGAATAAACATCATAATACAGCATATTAAAACAATAGCTCAATAATGATACACATGATTAGATGAAAGTACTCAGAATCTATGATGTAAATCAATAAAAATTTAATAATCAACACACAAAATAGACTCAACCGAAGACCAAATTCCAAGACCTGGAATTATTAGATAGCTAGGAGAAAACATAAGTGAAATAATTCAGGATATTGGCACAATCGTTTCTTATATTGCTGCAAAAGCACAGCAATAAAAGAGCAAAATAGACAAACTACAATGGAAAGCTTCTGCACAAGAGAGAAGCCAACCAACACAGTAAACAGATCGCCAAGAAAATGGGAAAGTACTAGCCATCTGTTGATATGATACAGGATCAGTATCTAGAGTACATAAAAAATTCAAGCATCTTAGACAATCAGTCCAAAATAAATTTGATGTTTATCTTCACAGGCATTTCTCAAAGCAAAGCATTTCAAGTGGTCAATAAAATCACAGACAAGACTCAGTTACATTAGTTATCAGGAAATGGAAAACCAAAACTTTGTGGAGTTATGCCCTTATCCTGGTTAGAATGCCTATTATTAAAATAACAAATGCTGGCAATGATGTAGAGGAAATGGACTCATATACGTTGGGGGGTGAGAATACAAATCAATATGACTATAGCAGAGAACTGCTTAAACATTCTTTGAAAAACAATTTACCATCTATCTCACCAATGCACACATGACCAAGGGAAAGGAAAACAGTATATTATAGTAACACCTGAGCTGCATGTTTTCCACAGCTTTCTTCGCTATAATGAAGATATGGATTATTCTAAATTTCTATCAATGGATGAATGGATTAAAATGCACTATAGCTACACTGTAGAGTTTTATTTAGCCATAAAAAAGAATAAAATCCTGTCACTTGTGGCAAAATGAATGGAGCTGGAGGATATTAACCTAAGTGGTACACACAGAGGGATGAATGGCATACACTGAAAATAGCACTGGCCAACTTGAATGTTGTATGGAGACTACTAAAGACTGTGAACAAGGCAATCAATAGGGAAAGGTTTGATAACAGATACCAGACATCCTTAGTGGTGCTATGGTTCTTATCACACCACATTATAGTACACCATCCACCTGTTTGCTGTGCAGTGTTCTTTAAAGATGTCAAAAAGCATTAAAAATAAATAATTTATGAAGGAAGAAATGTTACTCCAAGCGAGGGCTAACTTTTTCTGAGAAAAACTATTCTTACAAATTTAGTGTAGCATAATCAGTTTATGAAGCTTCAACTAGTATCCAGTGATGGTGTTAGCCCTTCAACTCACTTATCTGCCATTCACTTAAGGAAATTCAATTTATTCAGCTCTTCCAATGATTCAAGGGCCCTAAAAGGAGACTGTGTTTGTTCTTTTGTAACACATATTACTGTGTCTTCTCCATAATAACATGTAGAAATACTTAAGATTGTGAAACAGTATTTACTACTGTAACCTGATGTTCAGATTTGTGTCCCGAGACAAGGGCATACTTTGCCATACTGTCCAGGTACACAAAATGCTCAACATATAAGTCTGTGACTTCTCTATTCCCAAAATTCCAAGTTCATCTAAGAGTTCATCCACCAGAATATATGTGATAGATGACAAATGAACTGGGCTGGATAACATTCTGATAAAGATGCAAGGAGGACTCTCACAGGTAGAGGATAAACTGAACAGGTCAGAGGTATTTGCTTTGATTTACCACATAACTAAGAAATCTGTGAAGTATACCCATGTGGCCCTAAACTTTAAACACCTGCCAATTCTATGTCCATACAGCAAATTCATCTTAAAAATATTTCTAAAATGTCTAGAGTAGTGAAAGTGTCCTCTTTTCTTTCCTTTTAAATATTAATTTTACTTCTATCAAAAACATCAAGAGACCATAAAGTACAGAGGGATCCCAGATTCCATGTAAATATAGTAACAAAAATAGACCCTCTGAGGAAACTTAAGCATAGACCTTAAGTAAACACAAAGCCACCCCCTTTGTGTTTCCTAAATCCAACATACTTTGCAACTAAGGGCTTCTATAAGGCTGTCAAATCTGTCAACATCTCTAACCTCACACAGCTTTCTTCATTCTATAGTTAACCATTCTTACAGCTGGCAAGGAATTGTGTGATCACCGCAAGCAATACCACATCCTTGCATGAGAGGAGTTTAATTGGCTAGGATTTACTGATAGAGATTTGATTATGTTTTTATTTCAGAAAGCTCTATCTGTTGCAGTAATGAGCCCATAATTACTGTGCAAAAGCATCTATCAACAAATATTTTCTTTTTATTGGTCCTCTACATACTCTTGATACATATCAAAATTACAGATGCAGTAATTCCATGATTACTTCTTTACACGTTAATGATGAGAATAGAATATTTCCTAGTACATTTAACCTACTAAGCCTAGAGTTACGTCTTTGTTGTTTTAAATTTATTATGAGAGTGGCAATACAGACATATGAAAATAATAATCTCTTGCTTTCTAATTGTTATGGCAAGAGATCTTCTGAGCCTATAAGTCCCATCATTAGCTACCCTGACACTGTCCTTAAGTTTCTCTGGGAGGAACTCACCACACTGAATTTTGGTTTTCACTTTTGATCTTGAACATCCCATTTCTCCATAAGTAAACAAATGTAATGTCAGACACTGTGATGCATATAGGAAACGTGTTAAAACTTAATATGCCCTGAGTCTGTTAATGGGTACACAAATATGGAATAGAAAATAGAGGACTGGAGAGATAGCTCAGTGGTTAAAACCACTGACTGCTCTTCCAGAGGTCCTGCGTTCGATTCCCAGCAACCACTTGGTGGCTCACAACCATCTGTAATGGGATCCAGTGCTCTCTTCTGGTGTGTCTGAAGACAGCTACAGTATACTCACCACATAAAATAAATAAATCTCAAAAAGAAAATAGAAAACAGAAAACAAATACTTGAATTGTGGTAATAGAATAATAATTTTTAATTTAAATAACTCTTATTGCTATTATATCATCACTTTAATAAAAATGTAATAAAAGGAGAAGTATTCAAATGATTTTAATCAAATTCTACTTCTTCATTTTGAATGGATATCATTCATTTCTTAGTGTGAAATTATGGAATTGAGGTTATTCTCTCCAGCAATGAGAAAAGAAAGCAAGAGAAACCTAAAAGCTTTGTTTTGTGTGGTACTTGTTGGAAACAAACAAACAAAGACATGCTTTGTATTGAATTTCAACATTTGAAGATCTTTAAAACACATGCTTATGCCCTGTTCTGCCCCCATGTATCTGAATCCATCGCTCAACTAAAATCCCCAACTTCTTCCAAGCAAAAATAAAATGAGAAACATTAGAAATAAAAGGTCATTGTACTATACTAAACATATTATACATTTTAGATTCTCAAATTCTCAGACGTTCAATGAGGTCTTGAGAAAATGCTCGTATGGGAGCTCTTTGTTTTGGTACCTGCCCTATATCCAACCTAGAAACACACGTAAAGAATTCAGCTATACATTTGTGCTTTGTTGTAGCCGTTCTGGGGACAAACAAAGGTAAATAAAATTATATGCTCTAGAGAAAAGATGAATCATGCTATTAGCTAAACTGCTTTCAAATTTTCCTATCAACCCAGGTTTGTTGAATTATTTGTCATTGACTCTGAATGTGCACTCTTGCATTCCTAAGATTGTAACAGTTTTCTGGACTTTTGGTTCTTCTGTGTCCATCTGTCAAGATTCATAGAAACTTTCTAAGTGTAGAAGAAATAGAATTCCTTTCAAAAAGCTTATGACATTAAAACTTATATATAAAAAAGCATCAGTTTGAATGATTTTGAGGAACCATTTAATGAATACTAAATGAAGGTAGAGTTTATAGCTAATTTTGATTCAGCAGTTGTGCAACACAATATATATACGCAAATACTCCAAGTGTGTGGTTGATTGACCTTAGAAATACTTTACAAAACCAAATTTTCCTCTAGCCCTCTCACCATTTCCCCACTGGAAAATTACATCTTATGACTATTTTCTTGAGTACTTTCTGAGCAAGCTAAAGAGGTTTGAATGGTAACATCCTTATCAGAGTTCAAGGATGAATAAAGAATAAACATACATTCAAAGTTAGAGATAGTAAATGTCTCTATATTAAAGGCTTTACTCAACCTCTCTAAGTTCTAAATGTAATTTAAAAAAAAAAAGTTTAAAGAACATCCCTTCCTTTTCTCAGATTAACTTGTTTTCCATAAAGAAGGGTAGTTGAATATACTGGCTTCCCTAGGTGCTAACATTTATATTTTTAAATTATTTCTGCAGTATTTTGAGATAATAATATAACTGCATCATTTGCCTTTCTTCCTTGTAAAATCTTCCTTATACTCCTTCTTGCTCTCTTTCAAGTTTATGGCTTCTTTTTCATTGCTATACATATAAACACATGTATATTTCTCCCACTCCAGGAGTACTATATAGAATAAGCTATGAATCTTTAAAATCCTACACTATGGGGCTCTAGAAAAAGTCTTAAGTCACTGAGCTATTGCTTGAGTTATTTAATCTCCATCAGACTTGTGTGTGTGTGTGGTGTATATATATATGTGTGTGTGTGGTGTGTGTGTGTGTGTATATGTATGGTGTGTGTGTATGTATATGTGTGTGTTGTGTATGTATATGTATGGTGTGTGTGTATGTATATGTATAGTGTGTGTGTGTATGTGTGTCTGTGTGTGTGTGTGTGTGTGTGTGTGTGTGTATCCTTAAATATATCAACACAAGTGGGCCAGTGTGTATGTTTCCAGGAGTGAACATTTGGTATTAGATAACAAGTTGCTGTGCTCTACCATACAGAAGGCTGTTTCTCTCACTCTTTGTGTGTGCACATGCAACCTTAGGTACAGCCCTCAGATTTGTATTTCTTTTTGTATGTTGTTGTTTTGTGTGAGAAATTTTTCTCAGTTGGTCTAAAGCATACCAACTAAGTTAAGCTAATTAGCCAGCAAACCCCAAAGATCTGCTGATCTCTGTATTCTCCATATTGGTATTACAGCCCCAGGCCACCATGCCCAGTTTTTCTCTATGGGTAAAGGAAATAATGGTTCATCCCTCGTTCCTTTAAGGCAAGTGCTCTATCAACTGCATCATCTTCCTGGATAATTTTTCATACCTTATGCAATTATTTACTATATATAGGTGTGAGTTTTCACACGTATGCACCCGTGTTACAGCACATGTGTGAAGGTCAGAAGAGAACTTAAAGAAGGAAGTTCTATCTTTCCATTATTTGGGTCCCTGGCATCCAACTCTGATCATCAGGCTTGGTGGAACACTATCACCTACTCAGTCGTCCTATCGGACAGATACAGCAAACTGGGCATTCACAGTTGAAGGGTTTCTCTTGGGCTCTTTTAACTAGAAGCACTTCTTTTTCTGCACTATGAGTATGCTGCACGTCCTCTGCATCCCAGATCCTTGACATTTGTTTGTTTCTCTGTTTTAGTACTGTGTGTCAAGAATGCATCTGGAACACAATGATCAATTCTTTCTCCTTCCATTATGTGGATACTGGAGTTTAAGCCAATTTTTCAGCTTTGGCAACAAGCTCTCTTACACATTGAGCTATCCCATAAGGTCATAAAAATATTTTTGTGGTCATGGGAAGAGTCCCTCTGCCCATCATCTGAGCCCTAGCTGCACATCTTCAACTGAGCTTATTTATCTAAACTGGTTGTAATCACAAGGATTCATTTAGAGATCAGTCTCTCACACTAAATAGTGGGTAAGTCAAAGTAAGATTAATGTGCAGTGCTTCAATCCATATCAAACATATGCTTAAATAAAGCTCATTAATAAGATTTTGATCATACCAAAATTTCTTATGAAATTTGACAACTTTACCTTGTCAATCATAGTCTACCAAACAAATATTTTATATGTCAACAATATAATTTATAAATGTGAGTACAAAATCCTCAGCATGATGCTAGCAAAATTGAACTAAATTTCACTCAAAGGGATCATACTGTGATCAGTTGGCTTTATTCTGGACAATACAATAACCATTTACCATATTCAAATCAATAGGTAAATCATATTAACCGAATGAATAATAAAAAACATATAGTCATCCCAAAAAAGGCAGGAAAAGCATGGTATAAAAGTCAGAATTATTTCATAATAAGATCCCCAAACAAATTAGGTATAACAGGATTATACTTTAATATAATAAAGGCTATATATGAAAAACTCAAAGACAACAACATCCTGAATAGAAGTAAAATTCAAAGTACTTCCTTTATAAAACAAAGAACAAAGCAAAGGTTTTGTCCTGCCCTTAATTTAATAGAGCAGAATTTTAGCCAAGAAAGTAGACAAGAGAAAGAATAAAAGACATATGAAGAATAAAAGAAAAATGTGAAGTATATCTGATCATAGAAATTGTGATGAATTTGTTGAAATAGAATTCATAAAAGTAGACCTACTGATAATAAAACTACCTATGAATAAATTTAACTAAGAAACTGAAAACTGTATATGATATTGTATATGATGGAAACCTTTAAACACTGACAGCAGAAATCAAAGACATTGTGTGTTGGGATATCCTGTGATGTCCAGCTATTATGAGAGGCCACTACAAACTTATTACAGATAATCTGTCTATACCACCCAAACTATTCACAAGCTCAATCTTGCCCTCATCAAAACACCAATTACTTTCTTCAGTGAACTATCAAACAATCCTAACATCTATAAGGATGTACAAATGGTCACAAATAAACAGCCCAATTGGAAGAAAGAGAATAAACATGGAGAAACCACAACACATGATTTCAAGACATGTGACAAAGATATTAACAGCCAGAACAATACAGTATTGGCATAAAACATTGACCAATGGGATAGACTTCAAAAAATAACCTCAAGCATCTACAGCCAACAGATTCTTTTAAAAGGCTGCCAGAAATATACAATGCAAGCCTCTTCAGTAAATGGTATGGGAAAAGCAAATCCCCACACTACGACAGCTCACACTGACTCCTCTCACTCTGTATACAAATAAACTGTAGATGAAAGATGTCAATAGAAGACCCAGAACTCTGACCTACAAAACATATAGAGAGAATACTTGTAAACACTGGTAAGGAACCCATCTCTAGAAGTTTCTGAACTGTGACAAGTTAAACAGGATTATATCAAACCTAACAGCCTCAAACAAAAACAAAAGATACACATCGAGAAATGAAAAGAAAGCTTTGCTAGATAGTCACTTCATAGGACCTAACAGCATCTAGTAACCCAGAACCCTGGGAGCTCCCAGAGACTAAGCTTCCAACCAAAGAACATACATGGGCTTGTCTGTGGCACTGGGCACATTGTAGCAGAGGAATACTTTGTCTGGCCTCAGTGGGAGAGGAAGTGTCTAATCCTGTAGAGACTTGAGGCCCCTGGCAAGAGGGATGGGGGGGCAGGACAAAACAGGTAAAGAACTCTTGGAGGGGGTACCAGGAAAGCAGACAATATTTACATTTATATATATATGTAAATAAATAAAGCAATTAAAATATATATATATATATATATATATATATATATACACACATAACATGTTAACAAACACCTAAATATAAAATAATCAAGTGTACAGTAAAGCAAATTATCTGGACAGAACCCTTTTCGTACAAGAAATGTAAGTGACCAACAAAGACACGAAAAATTATCTAAGTGTATTAGCCATCAGAGAAGTAAATACAAATCAAAACCCTGAAATCAGATAAATTTTCATTTCATCTAAGATGGCCAATTTTTAAGAAAGAAAAGTGATGGTGAAGATGTAACAAATGGACATCAGAAAACAATATACACTCTTAGAAAAAGTGTAAATTAGTAAATTCAATATGCAGGACATGTAAGTTCCTCAAAAACTAGGGGTCTGCAGAGAATCAGACCAACAAAAGTCAGATGTGGGTAGGGGAGGGACTCAGTGAGCCCCACCATCACTGCTGAACTTCTCCCTACACCTGTTTTCAGAGAACAGGGATATGACTACCTTCAGCTGTGTAACTTTCAGGCACCAAAAAATAATTCCAAGTAAATGGTCACATAGATACTGTGATTTAATGGGTCACAAAACAAAGCCAAAGGTCATAAGTCTGGAAAAGGGGATTATACAGAGGAGGCGGGTAGGAATGTTAAGGGAAAGAAAAGAGATAGGAAAGAGAGGAAAGATAAAATATTCAGAATGTACTATATACATGTATGAGACTGTCAAACAATAAGCTCTATGAAAATACTTGGCTTGAAAATCATTTTTAAAAAGAAAAAGGAGAAATATGAAAAGATAAAAAATAAGAAAATATGTTGTCCAATAATGAAACAATGTATAAAAATAAATAAATGTATCAAAGGGGAAAATAATTAAACCCAGCTATCCTCCTCATGGGTATGTATTCAGAGGAAACTACATGAACATTCAAGATGGACATTTCTATGTTGTAGTTTGTTTTGACACCATTCAGAACAACTAAAATATGAAAGATTTGCAATCTGCCCAGAAGTGTAGCAACAGATGACTGGATCAACAGCACAGAGACATATGAAGGGAGAGAATGGATAAGATTCATCCATAGAGAAGGATGAAATACTGTTACCTAAAGACACCCAGATAGAAAGAAGGACAGCACAGGAAGTCAAGGGACATGTGCTCTCTATCACTTGAAAATAGAACTACACCCAACAGGACATTGACTGGTGAGATGGGTACTTGTGAGAGGAAGAGAAGGAGGTAGCAGGGCTGTAATTATTCATAATCAATCATATGCCTTGTCTCTCTTCAAGTTCCCACAAACCTAAACAAATATTGAGAAGAGGAAACTTCAAATGAAAAAAAAATGTTTCCAATATGCTGGGCTATATACAAATTTATGGGGCATTTTCTTTCTTAATTTAAAATGATATTTATTTCCAGAGATGGTAATTTTCTAGTATATAAGAATGCATATATATTCATGTGATGTTTTCATGCTGTCTGTCTCACTTAGTGTCTCTATTGATGTGAAAAAACATCAGGGCCAAATGAAATTTGGGGAGAAAAGGGTTAATTGCAGCTTACAACTCTCGGGTCATACTTCCTCATGGAGGGAAGGCTAGGAAAAAACCTAAAAACAGGAACCAAAGCAGAAGCATATATACATATGTTTTCACTTCCAAAAGTTATTTTCCTATTAATTAATTTATTTATTCACTTTACATCCTAATTGCAGGTTCCTCTCCTCCAAGACTTCCATTTACCCAGCCCTTTTTCCCCATTTCTCCTTCCCTTCTCCTCTGAGAAGGGGGAGGCCCCCACCGTGGATACCAACCCACCCTGGTACATCAAGTCTCTATAGGCCTAGGCACATCCTCTTCCACTGAGGCTAGACAAGGCAGCCCAATTATGGGACCAGGATCCACAGACAGGCAACAGACTCAGGGACAGCCCTACCTCCATCCCAAATGAATACCCAAATACAAACTAAGCTGCACATCTACTACATATGTGCCGGGGACAGGGGAGCAAGACCAGTCAGTCCATAGGATGGTGATTCTGTATCTGGGAGACTATGGGCCATTTTCTTGGTCAGTTACTGATGTGGGAGAGCCCCAGGCCACTGTAGGTAGTGCTACCTACCCCTAGGCTGGTGGTCTTAGGTGCTATAAGAAATTAGGCTGAGCAAACCATGAGGAGCAATCTAGTGAGCAGTGTTCCACCTCCTGCTTCTGCTTTGGTTCCTGTTTTTAGATTCCTGCCCAGCCTTCCCTCCATGAGTATGGCCTGAGAGTTGTACTCTGCTATTAATCCTTTCCTCCTTGAATTTCATTTGGTCCTGATGTTTTTCCACAGCAATAGAAACCCTAAGTGAGATAGACAACATGAAAACATCACATTCATCCCAATAATATGTGTAACTGATATGCTAGTAAAATACATGACATCTAAAAGTGTATTCATATCAAAATTTATAGACCATAATTTTCATAAAGTGTTTTTTTCAATCATAATATGTGTTATCTTCTAAAATCTCTTGATTTTTGTTTTATTTTCTAGAAGGAAATGTTCTAGCAGTCACTCCACCCAATCTAGGATAAATGAAGGGTATATACACCAAATTGCATTGACATTTCAACATACTTTCATAGCCTGCTTCACTTGTTTTATATTTTGAATGCTAAGAAAAAATACATGCAATTTCCCTAAAGGGAGAAGGGGTTATGAAAATAGAAAGCAAACTTCTCAACAAATAGATTTATTCTCATATTTGTATTGAGTATACAGCAATGCTAATTTGCCAAGTAAAACACTACAGTGTTCCAGTTTGATTTCAAAATAAAATTACCTTTGAGGTTTCCTAAGAAAAATACAGATTGAAACATATTGTGGTTTGCAAATACTCCTTACTACTTAAAGATTATTTCCAGTTTAAAACAAACAGACAAATGTTTCAGTATATTTATTATTGCTGCATTTAAGTGAATAAATAGCAAATGAATGACTAGATACCAGAGTTTTGAAAGTTAGTCAACCTATGTGAATAAAGTTTTTCTTAACATAAAGTTAACTGTTCTCCACTAATCTCAGATTCATACACTGTGGCTTCTCTGTTGAAAGGCTATGGGAATTTAAGCTAAAAATACAAAAGGTTCGTTCTGTCTCTGGCAATTGCATGAGCAGAGGTGAAAATGGTGGCTCTGTACAGAAGAGATTTTTATGTAATGAAAATTCATCCTAGTGCTTTGACTGTCTCTTCTAACACACAAGCACTCAAATGCTTAAACCATAACCAGCCACTCATTAAATAGCACTTTTCATTTTTCTTCTTCGGGTCATTACTCCCGAACAAGAAGAAAAATCTGAATCTTCCATACACGGCACCCAAAGCTTGCAGCCAGCACAGGCCAAATAACTCAAATGCCAAAAAAACCAAACTCACTCTTGAAAAATTAAGATCAGCGGTGCTTTCCTCCAATCGAATAACTCCACCAGTATCACATCCTGGGCTCACTTTGTGTGATGATTTTGTGCTCAGTAACAACTTGTTGATGCATAACTCACAATTCACATTCCATAACAGTTCATCCTTTTAAAGTGTTATAAGCAAATGGCTCAGGAGAAATTCAGGGCTGCACAAGCACTACTGTTATTTAATTTCAAAGCATTTCCATCACACTTGCAGAATCCTTGTGCTTGTTAACAGTGATCCCTCACTCCCTCATCACCCAAGAGTCTAGCTACCACTACTGTACTTTCTGTTTCTGTGAACTTGACCATACTGTGAACTTGCCACTTAGGGAACAGTACAAGATATAACAGTTGAGACCTATTTCTTTCGCTTATATCATGCATCAATATTTATCATTTCTTGTCAAATAAATATCAATTGTATAGAGACATCATGTTAATTTATAAACTGATGAATAACCAAATTTCTGGTGTGATTAGTGAGTCACTGAGTATCTTCTTTAGAGAGTACAAATTCAGGCATTTTACTTATTTGTTACATGGGTAATTTTTATTTGAATTGTAGATGATATTTTCCTAGTATAGTTACAATTTTCTTGTGAAATATCCATTTTCTTCTGTTCTGCAGACTACTGCCTCACTTTCTGTTGCTCCTTCAAACACAAATGTTTTACTTTCAAGAAGTTCCAATTCAACATTCTTTCTTTGTTGCTTTTTTATGTCATATCTAAGAATATATTGACTAATATAAAATATTAAAGTTTACCACTATGTTTTATGCTAATCATTTTATATACAGTTACATCTATGTTCCACTTTGAGTTAAGTTGTATATTATAATATATAAGTAAAATAGGTTCTGCATCTATTTTTTATGTGAGGATATTCAATTGCCCAGTTCCATCTTTTACAAAAATGACCATCTGAGTATCCTTGCTGAACACTATGTCCACTTGAACACAAGTATGTTTGCTGAATTCTCTGCATCTAGATATATTCAAAGTTACAAGTAATTTAATTTGAATAGCTTAACATCCTAACTCAATATGATATTTCAACAAGTAGAAACTCCATGGAATTACATTTCAAAGTCTGACTACATTTAAAACTTTCCATTTGTGAAGATTAAAAACAGTACAGTTGATAAATCTTCCCCAGGAGCTACTCTAGAGGCATCTGCTTTGCTCACAATGTACAGCTCAATTCAGAGAATACATTTCCCTTTTTCATGCATTATTATAGTATAGCACTTGATCAAGAACTGTCCATCAACTACAGAGTTCCCATGAGTCCCTGATGATTCCAGAATCAATTCTCTCCTCCTTCCATCCATGTATATACGTAAGGTGTGTGGAGAAAGGACTTAGAGATTCATACATGGAGATAGAAAGGCAGGTTTAACTAGTTAAGTCCTTTAATCTCTGTAAAGAGACTGGAGAAGGAATTCTAACATTTTCCTACTCCTAAGAGCAACATGGCTGTGTCTTGTTCCTCTCTACTTGAAAAATGGTTTGTAAGAATATTTTTAATTCTCATAATTAAACATAAACTTTCAACAGATGTATGCATTTGTTTAAGCTATCCATAGTAATTCATTGCTTGAAATAGTTATGTAATCAATTCTAAAGATCATATCTAGTTTATTAATATTTTTGTCATGAATAAAGTCCAAGAATGTTCCCTATAGACTTTGTTTAGTAGCTGGATGAATGAAACTTACAAAAGTCCTTGATTAAGCGTGTCTTAGCAGGTATATTAAATAAACATTTGCCTGTGGTTTCTATTTGTCTGAGAACAGCATCCACAAACATGCACAGAGCTCTGAATGTGGATACAGTCCTGAGATACTTTTGACTAAGAAAATATCCTTTGTTATACTTTTCAAAAACTAGTAATTAGTAGACCTGAAAGTCAGAAAAACAACTGAATGTTGACATACATTTTTAAATATAAATAAGCAATGAATCACAATATTTTTCCCTGCACTATCATTTTGAATAACCCATATGCAACTTCATTAACTTGATGAAATTGCTCACTCCTGATCTATC
The DNA here is from genome assembly GCF_008632895.1 of Mastomys coucha. Lineage (NCBI taxonomy): Eukaryota > Metazoa > Chordata > Mammalia > Rodentia > Muridae > Mastomys > Mastomys coucha. Next base: position 37,377,348 of record NW_022196910.1, read on the forward strand.
AAGAGCCCAGGGGTATCTATCAATAAAAAGCCCCCCATGCCAGGGCCACATTCTCCATTACCCAGAGGGGAAGGCTATAAGCATTGCCATATCTGAAGTTGTAGTTATAGGACTGTAGTTTAATGAAGTACTAGTTGGTGACTTAATCCTTGGGAAACTTTAACATAAGAAACTACTACTTTTAAAGCATACTGTATTGATGAGTTTGACCCATTATCAAATACTACAGGTTGGATGGCTCAGATAAATACTGGCCTTCTCACAGTTCTATATAACAGAACTCCATGATTGGGCTAATGTATGTTTAAAAGTTATTTGATTCCTTTTCCCATTAAGAAGTACAAAAGTGTCTCCTTGTCCTGTCCAGTATGGTTTGTGATGGGATTTTTCTTCCTGGATTAAAGATGGCTGCCTTCTTTCTATGTCCTCATACAGTCATTTCTCAGAGTATACTTACAGAAAGATTTTTGTGTCTAACATCTGTTTCTTTTCTTGTAAGGATATTTACATCCCTATGACTTTGTTTATGCCATATTATCTCCTTTAAGGCCCCATCTCTAAGCACTGTCTTCATAAAGGAGGGTTGGCTATAGTTTCAATATCTGAATCTTAGTTGGAGAGAGAGGAAGACACAGATGATTCAATCCACAACACTCAAAATTGAGAACTCAACATAATTTGTTTCTTCTCTCTTTTCTTCTTTTCCATTAAGTTGCATCTGTTATATTTAGATATTATCATATGTCTCCTCACATGCATTATTCTCTGCAGATTTTAACAGTCTACAAATATTACCATAAGTAAATAGCACACCTCCCTGGGGTATTTATAATACTAACACCGCATATCATTCTCTTTCATTTGTAATCACTATGGGCTATGATTTGGATCTAAAATGACTCCCAAAGGCCCCTGCATTAAATGCTTGATTGCCAAAACAATAGGCTTTTGAGAGATGACTGAACCACTGATGGATCTGAGGCAGAACAGACAACTGTAAGTCAAGCTTAGCTGGATGAAGCCTCACTAGGGGCAAACCTTTGAAGTATTTAACCTTTCTCCAGGCTTCCTCCCCCTCCTCCTCCCCCTCCTCCTCCT
>NW_022196910.1:37378633-37475639 GCF_008632895.1 Mastomys coucha
TCTCTCTCTCTCTCTCTCCTGCCTGACCACCAATGGGCAAGCCACTTCACTATACTGTGTACTGTGTAATTTCTGCTAGCATAATCCACACAGAGATGGAAGAAGAAATGAAATCAGGTAAATATGGAATGAAACTTTCTCAAACTTTGAACCTAATGAATAATTTATCCTTTCTTTTCCAAAATATTCTATCACATTAATATACTAAAGATACAAGTAAAGGTAAAACTACCAATTAAAAGCAAATTCATATTTCTTTATCTCTATATGCTTCATTTCTACATCTCTTTGCTTATAATATTTTCTCTGGTTCTCCTTATAACATTTGGTATCATTCAATTAAATTATAATAAAAGCATGAATAAAGTACACTGAATTCTTTTAGAAACAAATGTGTCAAATACTGTACCACACATATATGGTCATATGAACTAAATACATATGCTGAGATTCAAAATATTGTCAAAAATCATCTGGCCTTTTTTCATCAAGAAATGGAACAAATGTCCCTTTGTCCTCTCCAGTGTGGTTGAGCACTTCTTCTGTGGCTCTGGACTCCCTGCAGGGGTAGTTTGGTCTCTGTGTAAGAAAAAATCCCAGTGGCTAATTCCAAATCTCAGAATACTGTTGTCAACAGTTACCTCAAATTTGGATGGGTTGTCTGCAATGTTCTCCCTAAGGGGTCCAAGTTTTAACTTTTAACACATGTAGAAACACATGTTCTATGTTGAAAGACAATTAAGGTTATGGTCAGTCAAGGTTGTTGATCAGCTCTCCTTGAGATATGTGGATTGTTAGGGATCACCTAAATGAGCTAGTGTAATCAGCAGAGACATTATAGTGTGAAAGAGTGGGTAGCGGGAGGCAATCCAGACAAAGAGTTGAAGCTATGCTACTATGAAAATGAAATAAGAGGCCCAGGGATTGCAGTTTGCTCTAAAGTTAGAAAAGGCAAGGAAAAGGTTGTCTCTTAGACACACAAGAACACAACCCAACTGACATCATTTTGTTTTAGTACCACAAGACTAACAGAATTTCTGACTTTTCAGAATGATAACTTTGTGTCATTTAAGCCATTAAATAAGTAATAATTTTGGAAGAGACAGTGCTATAGTACCATCCAAGTGATGCTGTATGACTTTACTTACTGGCCCATAAAAGGCCATATGGCTTACATTTTCTCAGTCTTGGATCACAACCATCAAGAGCTATGTATAGGTACTCTAGCTAATAGACCTGACTCAACAAGCCTTCAGACTCATTCTAGCTGAGGCACCAGGCCCAAGAGCCACAAAGCTTTTGCATGTTTAAATCTCTTATCCAGTAAAGTACCCCTTGTCCTTCTACTCACCAATAGGTAATATCTTAGAGAACATGGAGTAGAGAGACATACCACCTCTATGCACACATATTATGATACTCATTTTAGACTAGTATTATAAGAGAGGCTTGGTTTTTCTGTTTTGTTTTGTTTTTGTTTTTGTTTTTAATTCCATAACCAGAACAAATTTTGGTTCTAAAAAATGAGTACTCCCACATAGAACATGTGTGGCAATGGATTAGGCATTTAACAGATACAGTATCATCCTTCATGGTATTTGTTTGGAGGTTCCGGTAAGTACATGAACTACACAATTCAGAAGTGCTGCAACATTGGTAAAAATATCTGGTATACATAGCTCCTGTACTAGCTTCATCTGTGACGCACAAAGAGAAGTCCCGCTACTCAGTGACATCTTTATTGAGAGCAAGAAGATTGAAAGGGGGAATACTAGGTTGGAGGAAGGCAATGTGTGAAGTGTAGGTGGGGTGCATACTCTCATATTCAGGAACAAATCTGACTTTTTCTATGCTTGAGAGCTTATTTAGCATGTAAGGGGAGTAGGTGAGTCTGAAGCGGAAGAATAAGAGAGAAGGTTTTAAAATGCTTTACATAACATGCACAACAATTCATTTTGGATGCAACAGACAAGGCCCCTGACATTTCAGCAGAGAGATTCATGGTTATGTTTGAAACACAGAAGCATCACTGACTGAAGTAGGAAGAATGAGTGGCAGCAGAGTGAATGGAAATGCTCTCTAAGGCAGAAATGGCATCCTGGGTTAAAAAATTAATTGGCTAAGTAAGCCTGACACTGTTACTGATGCTGTGGTGTGTGTACAGACAGGAGCCTGGCATGGCTGTTCTCCAAGAGACCCAAAAGGCAGCTGAAAGAGTCAGATGCAGATACTTACACCCAACCAATGGACAGAAGCCAGGGACCCCTGTGATTGAATTGGGAAAGGGCTGGAAGAAGCTGACGAGGAGAAAGACCCCGTGGGAGGACCAGCAGTCTCAACTAACCTGGACCCCTGAGATCTCTCGGACACAGAACCACTCACCAGGCAGCATACACCAGCTAATATGAGGCACCCTGACACCTATACAGCAGAGGACTTCCTAGTCTGACCTCAGTGAGAGAAGATGCACTTAACCCTTGAGAGACTTGAGGTCTCAGGGAGTGGGAGGTCTTGAGGAGTGGGAATGGGATGGGTGAGGGTGTGAGTATGTCCTCTTGGAGACAGGCGGGGAAGGAGGAGGAGGTGGAGAGCAGTCAGAGGGCAGCCTGGGAGGGGATGGTGACTGGACTGTGAAAAAAACTTTAAAGAATAATAATAATAAAAGAATAATAATAATAAAATTAAAAAAATTTTAAAGTGAACTATGGAGATGGAAAATATAGAGAGGCTTTTAAGTGAGCTAAATAGTAAGGAGAAAAATGAGGATCTGAGAAGCAAATGAAAATTTCCTGTTTGGGCAAGTGCATTGAGGTACCAGACCTGACACCAGGTACCCAAAACTGTAACATCTGGTAGGATACTGTGGTAAAGCATATGAAATGTTTGGATTCTTTAATTATCAAACGAGAGCTATTATGTCTTAAACTTGAGTTTGCTTCCTCTGGGATTTTCTTCAAAAATAGTTGGTGAGAGGAAAAAATTAATAAGAATCAAATGTGTTTGAACATTAAAGATGAAAGCATTTAATAGATTTGCTATATGGGGAAGGGGGTTGAGCTAAAAAAAAAATCAATGGCTGTCGTTCCCAGGTTTAATATTCAGCGCATAAATATTCCTGTAAGAAGGAAGCAGCTAGCCCTTAAAAGGCTGCCCATTCAGAAGGAAAGACTCTCTAGTCTTTCAGGAAATGGGAAATCAATGAGAATCTTCAGTCTGCTGGGCCTGAATTCACTTAACAAGCCACCACGTGGCCAATCAGCCAAATTATCTGTCCTATCTCAGCACAACACCCTTACACTGAGAGGCCAGATTAGCTACACACATCAGCTAAAAATAAGCACTCCCTTTCTTCCCATGATTTCTCTCTTAGCTCAGCTGGGGAACACAGCACAATATCCGCTTTGATTGACATACCATTTTCAGATCTAATCGTTCATTTTTTCCTTTTTTGTTATTTCTAAACATAGTTGTGTTTTCTGTATAAATTCCAACATAACTGGATAATTCACACATCAATATGAATCTAGGGCACCAGTAATATCAAATGTCTGCACTATTTGCAAATGGAAATGATAAGTTGGTAGGGCCAGGGCTTATTATGTTAAAGAGTAACATCAATTTGGCTACTGCTAGGAGCTTGGTGCCTTTGGGGGGATTGGGAATTGGTTCCTTAAACCCAGCATCCCTAACACAGGCTGATGTGTTTTCAAATGTAGGCCAATAAATACAAAGTGTCTTTGTGTGATGGAGATCTTGTGAAAATTCTAATACCCAGAAAGTGAAAATAATATTCATGAGTTAGTGATTGTACCACAACGATCCTGTTAACCTACAGGTTAGTTAATGCATGCACACACACACACACACACACACACACAGGTACTTCAATACTATGTTATTTTCATATCCTTCATTTTGCTGTGTTTTAGACACAGGACTTAAGGCTGTATTTAAGGCTGACCTAGAACTCAGGTTCTCCCCAAACTCCTAGCAATTCTCCTGTGTCACATTCCTAAATGCTAGGATTATATGCTTGAGCTACCACCCTTAGCTTTTCAGGCTTATTATTAGAGCACTGATCAACCATTCCTTGTTGGAAGTCATTGTCTCTTGATTCCACTTGCACGTGTCCCAGGCATTTGAGGTTTAAAACTGAACTGGGGACCTATTTAACCCATATTCATACAGAATGCCTCGTCCTATGGTTGCTTATCCCTGAAACACTGGAAACATCTAGACTCTAGGACTGTACCCCACGTCAAGTCCCAGCATGCCCGTAAGAGCTTCAAAACCAGCAAATGAATTCATTATTATTCTCCAGCTACTCAGCAGCTAAATCCAACACTACTTCCTAATTCTTCTAACAACAACAATAACAACAACACAGAAATTTGGCCATATCACACTGAATGCTGGGAGATAATTTGAAATCAATTTCTAGTCTTAATGTATGATTTTACTCCCTCCAGTCCAATTATATATAGTCCTACCAAAACTCAATTGCACATTTTTCTAAATTTCTCTGTATTATTTGTACTTGTCATTGAAATGATGCACATGAATAACCTATTACTAAAACTATAACTAGTTTTAGTTTAAATTTTAGTAAGTTTAGTTTTTAAAAGGCTAGTTGACATTTTTAGAAAAAATTCCAAGAATGTTTCTAAATGAATTGTTTTAGCATACTATATGGACAAAATTAAAAGATCAAACTATAAAGTTCTGTGCCCCCATTCTTATCTATTTTACAAAACAATTTCAGAGATACTTTTAACTTCTTGGTTTGCTTTAAGTAAATCCATATAGGAAGTAATTATGAATATGGTTCATTTATTCACACAAATACTGCTTCAGAACTTCAATTCATAAATTCACCTTTAAGAAATGGTCCCAACAACAACATCCAAGATTGGCAATGTATGTTTATTCATATGAAATGTGCATTTATATGATTTGTGTTTTAATAAAATATTCAAGTATACATTACTTAGGGTTTCCTATCTATAACCAAGTTTGAATTAACCAATGCAGTAGTGTAAGTTCACTGAAAAAATGCAAATAATTTTGTTACAGCTAACATTTATGCATCTCAGCATTGTATAATACAATGAGCCTAAATCTACAGGGAATGAAATATCAGGTGTACGCTACACAACTCAGCTTTGCCCTCTTCTGTCCATGGGCTCGGTCATGTACTATGATCAAGAACCTTTTGGCCTATTTCTATAGTTTTGTTCTTAATCCTTCTCTAATTTCTATAGCAATAAATGAATAGCAATAAGGTATATATTTAAGTTCTACTACCATTATTCTACCTCCTACTTAGAACTCTTGGGGAAAAATATAAGCTATTCAAAATCCTTATAGTAGCTTCTCAAGTCCTTGATGATCCAAACTCAGTTCTCCTTCTCTCCTTCTCTGTCTCTCTGTGTGTGTTTATGTGTGTGTCTGTTTATCTGTTTGTATATCTGTTTCTCTGTCTTTATCTCGTAATGCACTCTTTCTTGATTAATGTGTTCCCTTTATCACGGCTCTCTAGTTTGCTCAATGTGTACCAACACTTTCTAATCTCTGAATTTTCGATGCTGATTAACAAAAGAGAGAGAAAGAATTTATATGTGGTGTGTGTGTGTGTGTGTGTGTGTGTGTGTGTGTGTGTGTGCATTTCCACTGGCTATTCATCATTCCTCTGATCTCAATTTGAGCATCAGTCACTATGAATTTTAGTCTAATTCTTATGATAATAACCACATACAGTACTCACCGCTTTCATTGAGTAACCTTTCCACAATTGACAAATGTACTTATGAGATCATCTTAATGATATATTTCCAAAAAGAAAAGAGCCATACCTGTTTCATTTACCTATATTCTGTAACTCATGCTACCTTTGATCTTATAAATTCATAGTTTCTAAATTAATCAATTGAGCTATGCATATCTGAAATAATACTAACAAATAAAACCACAGGGGCAGAGCCAAAGATGCCTACCCAGCCATAAAGTATCTACTGCCCGAAGCCTGGCAGTCATTCATCTGTATACTCTGAAATACTTCGAGGAATAAAGACCCCTCTCTAACTTACATAACTTTGGTCTCTATTTTAATATTTGTTATATTTATTATGTCTCATTGATAGATCCAGTGTTCCAGTCTCCTCAAAGTTTTGCCAAACATCCATATACATCTTTATAGTCAGAACTTTTATACTCGACTCTCAAAAACATCAGTAATAGAAGCCTTTTGACTGAAGAAAGTAGTGTATGAAAAGTCAAAAATCAGTCTGATGAGCAGTGGCCTGAAGCACACACTGATGTGTCATGAACTGCTAGAGGAAAGAACCACTCAGGCCTCTGAGAGGGCTCACCCTAGTGTTATCTGAGAGGTAAAGCAGGCATGGACAACCAAAGGCCTAAGTCACTCAATAAAGACTTGCTTTCCAAGAGCATGCAGATTAAAAAAAATAAAAATTAAAAAGGACAGCCATATGGACTCATATAGCACATGGTCAAGTATGGTTGCATATTTTACATATTTTAATATATCTAGAACACAGTAGTAGAAGTTCCTAATGATGACTCCCAAGTATGAAGAGGTTTATAGAGCAGAGTACCAAGCCACAGAGGAAAAACAAGCAGCTGGCACAGAGCTCCGAAAGCAGGGTTTCCTGCCATGTCAGAAAGGCACACCATCACCACATTTCACAGTTTTACATTATGCGTCCTCTCAAAATGATAAACAGCCTCGATAACACTTGGAATACAGTTATCACTTTTCTAATTTTGCCAGAAGTTGTGGGCACAGGTGTGAAAACATAAATTGCTAAGAGCAAAGAGTTATTCCTCTATATTAGTAGGTTTAGAACTGTGAGGTGCCCATACATTTGGAGATAACTGAGCTACTCAGGAATGTGAAAGAATAACCAAGTATACAGTTTTAAGACTTCCCAAAGAAATAAAATACACTGAATTAGAAGTCGATTGGAACACTAACATTCTGAATTAATGCAGCACGGCTAAATGTTAACTTATGTGTGTGTGTGTGTGTGTAAATACATATATATGTATGTGTGTGTATATATATATACATATATATATATATACGTATATATGTATATATATATACACACACATACATATATGTACACACATATATATATATTTGATTCACATATACAATATCCCACTCATCCTGTGAATGGACACACTTGTCTCCTCAAGTGCAGCTGATGAGATAAGGAAATACCTGGTGATCTTACTTTCAACATGCCAAACTTATATCCCAAAGTTAACGTAGTAACTTAAAAACCAACATATGTTCAAGATTACTAGGAATGCATGTGTGTGTATATACATGTATATATACATATATAATAGATATATATACATAATATAAATACATATATATATGTATAAATATACATATATAATAGGGGTGCAGTAGCAGGGTTTTAAAGAAGGTAAGGTAAAAGAGAAATGTAATTATATTATAATCACAAAATATTAAGAGGATAAAAGATTACTAGAAATATTTTAGTAGTCAAATTTACTGGTATAATCAAACTCAAAAGACAAAAATGTTGATATAATAATATTTACCATGTGCCAACATCAATCTAGGTCATCTCATTTATTCTACACAACAAAGTTAGAAGACAGAAACCATAAAAACTACACAGCTAGGAAATCGCAAAGATAAAATGAGAAGATGCAAGTCCATCCTTGAAACCAACTTTAACTCATCACCAAAGTACCATTAGTGAGACCTTTAATTATACCAATAAAGTAATGCTATTGTTTCATTTTTTATAAAATTATTAAGTTGAACATAAAAATAAAACAAAATCTTAGAGAAAATGTTCACTTGAAGTACTTGCTATACATGAAGAACCACATAAAGCAGCAGTTATTTAATATAAAATAAGATCCTTCTGATAAGCTTCCAAGACATGGAGGTAACTCACAACAGCCCTAATGCTGGTAAGATGGCTCAGTGAGTAACGTCAGTTGCCACCAAGCCTAAGGACTTCATTTCTATCCCAGGACTCACATGGTGGAAGGAGAGAACTGACTCCTGCAAGTTGTCCTCTGGTCTACACTTGGCACATACATCCAAAATAAAAATTAAAAAATAAGCAATCATACAGTAAACAATAAATTGTGGAGAGAATAGAAAGTAGTATATCTTCCTCAAATGTTTCACATACCAGCACTCTGATCTATCAACGCTGCACTAAAGTATAAATTAGCAGCATTGTGCAGTGTTTCGAGTGCTTTAGGATAAGCACAAAGGCAGACATTATGCATGTAAATGAGAATCTGTTGAGTTTTAATTCTTCTCACAATCTCAGATATGTTTATATGGAAGCATTATTGCTTACAATAGACATATGTTGCCTAGCAACTAAAACAGTGTATTCCCAACTAGACATCTACAACTAAAGCAAAAAGAAATGAATGTGTAATAATATTAAAACTACCATGTTAGCACAGGAATGCTTTGGCTAGAAAGTTATATGACATTCTAAAAGGCAAAATAGACCATTCAAGCGCTCTTCCCTGCTAATTGCCACCTACTTTGATTGTTTCCTAGTATATATCATCTAAATACACTACATTTTCTCAGATTCAAATGTGAATTAAAAACCTAATTTATGATTTGAAGCTTTGTTCCATTGCCCCTATATCCTATGCATCCTCCCTTTTAATTTCCTGGGAGAAGGAATACAAGCAAATAAAGTTAAAATATTAAATACTCAAGTATAGTAAGGAACATATTCTCTTTGTTTGATATGAACTTCTGTGCCTGTGTCCTTGACCTTCCTCTGATTTTAGCACTTCCCTTGCACTAAATTTAAAGAGACCAATCTTCTTGTACATTCCTCTTTAAAAAAAAAAAAACACTCAAGATCTGAAGTAGTGAGAGATTTGTTGAGGATCATTGTGAACTAGAACAGTCCATCATATAGTAAACACTGGTTGCTGGGATACAGTAGTAAGAAATGATTCTGAACTCCAGATGTTTGCAAAATCCTTCATGATTTCAGTCAGCACACAGGACAAGCTCAGTCAATGCCTGCTGACACTATCCCTGCTATACTGTCCCTGCTATTCTGACCTCCCTGATATCATCACTGCTGATACTGTCCTTGCTGACATTGTCCCTGATGTCCTTATCTCTTAGTACTCTTCTGAGCCTTGCCCAAAGCTGGCAATATTGAACTTCACATTCTCGCTAGAGGAGACTGAACCATGCTAATGCTCTCTACCTCTCTTGGGTGACATTCAAATAAAGATATAATTGTGTAGGAGAAACTACTGAGAAATACTCGTAGTTCCCCATCATCATGGGCTTGGTTCCACTGGGAAAGAAAGCAGCTTGGCTTGACAAATAGATGTAGGCATCTTATCTCTTCTGTGTGAACTGACCAGAAACTGGGAAAAAAATTTCTAAGTTAAAGGTTCATTTTCATGGTACTTAAAATCCTTTACCAGTTATGGCTGACTTTCTCTGTTTCTATGACTTGTCTTTCTTCATCTCCAGCAATAGATAATCAGGAAAGAGAATGGATCTCTTATTTAATTGCCATTCGTTCAGACCTCAGCTCATCTTTCTCAGGCAGCAGAAGTAATGTAATGCCCAGATAGAACATAGCTCTATTGACCACATATCCAACATCCAAGGCAAGTATAAATGGTACTTTTGGTATCCACAGTCACAGGGGAAAGAGTGGTTGGATGGGCTTACCAAAGGGGTCCCATGTCAGATGTTAAGATTATCAAGGTAGGAATAGTGGTAGTCAACATTTAAGAGTGTTTGCTTGGGGCTGGAGAGATGGCTCAGCGGTTAAGAGCAGTGATTGCTCTTCTGAAGGTCCTGAGTTCAAATCCCAGCAACCACATGGTGACTCACAATCATCTGTACTGAGATCTGATGCCCTCTTCTGGTATGTCTGAAGACAGCTACAGTGTACTTATATATGATGAATAAATAAATCTTTAAAAAAAGAAAGAGTGTTTGCTTCTATATCATGGTACCTATATGACTCACAAACTCCTGCAACTCATACTCCAAGGGAGCTAATGCCCCTCCTCATGGTCTCCATAGCTACCTGAACACACATGTACATGCATTCAAACACTCATTCATTCATGTACATACACATGTTAAATTCTAAAAAATTAAAATCAACATATAATAAACTAAATATTGATTCTAATAAAGGATACCTTGAAATTTTTAAAGGCTGTTACACTGTCTAATTGAATCAGTGACCTCTTCTCCACTCATGTGCATGAGTAGTTTCCATGGAAATTAAAAGAAAATACAATACCGGTTACAAAAAGCAAAACAAATGGAGAAAAGGTTCCATGGAAGGTATTTTTATGTATCTTATTGTTTCATAAATTTCCAATGTTCTTTTAAAAGTCCAAGAGCTGATATTTTAAATAATAAATATATACTATGAGCCAGCCACTATTGGATCCAGTTAGAGTCTAACTGTTAGACAAAGAACAAACTTCATAAAAAAACTCATAGGTGACTGGTAATATAGACAAATGACAGACAATTATACAATTATATAACCAGAATAAAATTAGTGTAAAGAGAGAATTTCAAGTAATTGGAAGTAATAAGGACCCTTCCTTAAAAACATGTAGGAAAAGAAGAGCCGTAGAGACCAGAATTGGGTAAGACGCATGGCAGAAAAGTCCCCAAATGACCACTTGAATCTCATGTCATTTCTGTGTGTTTATGTAAAAGTGCAAGAATATGCCCAGAAGATTTGCACACCAATAGGTTCCCATATGGTTGGATGATATTAAACATGACATGGTAAAGGCACATATAATGACAGATTAGTTGAAAAATAAATAAAAAGAAAATTTATTTGAAATGATCTATAAAGTGAGTTGCTGAAAAAGAAGGAAGGAAATTGAGACCAAATGGATTGACCTGAGAACTCTCGGTGGAAAGAAAATCAAAATCTAGGAGAAGAAAACCTAAAGTTTTGATTTAAAATGAAAAATTAATCTGTTTTCTATTTATTTTTTATTATTTAAAACAAATTTAAATTTAAATATACTTTGATCATATTCTCCCCACAAGTCCTTTTAGATAATCTCCCACTCCTTACCCATGCAAATTTAAGTTCTTTTTCAATAAACAGAAATTCAATTCAATAACCCCCCAAAAAATACAATAAAACAAGCTAAAACAACACTCAAAAAAGAAACAGAAAAAAACACTAAAACCACCAAATATTAACCAAAGAAAAGTACATAAACATGCACAGACACACACATAACCATTACATCTTTGAAAGTGTATAGAGTTGATGAAAATAAAACTTTCCTCTGTCAGAACAGAAAGCGAACAACAGAAAGACAAATACTTGTAGTGTGCAGCCATGTAACTCCCAACATAGAACAACAACAACAAAATAAGCACTCATGCCATAACATCTTCACTGCTTAATTTTAAACACACAAAAGAACTTTTTTATTGGATTGCCCTAAGAAATATGTCCAATTTATACTAATATCTTCACTGATAATAACATATAGCTGATTAGTTCATAACAGAATTTTTGTGTGTTCCAGAAGTAAAAATTTACCTGCATTACTTATCATCATCATCATCATCATCATCATCATTAAAAAGCATAATGGTTTGTTCTTAAGAAGGTAGACAATAAAGTAAACTACTTTTAACAGAACACCAATAGCTTCTGCTCTAAGATCAAGAATTGACAAATGGGACCTCATAAAATTACAAAGCTTCTATAAGGCAAAAGACACTGTCAGTAGGACAAAACAGCAACCAACAGGTTGGGAAAAGATCTTTACGAATCCTATATATGATAGAGGGCTAATATCCAATATATACAAAGAACTGAAGAAGTTAGACTCCAGAGAACAAATAACTGTATTAAAAAATGGGGTACAGAGCTAAACAAAGAATTCTCAACTGAGGAACACCGAATGGCTGAGAAGCACCTAAAGAAATGTTCAATATCCTTAGTCATCAGGGAAATGCAATTCAAAACAACCCTGAGATTCCACCTCACACCAGTCAGAATGGCTAAGATCAAAAACTCAGGTGACAGCAGATGCTGGCAAGGATGTGGAGAAAAAGGAACACTCCTTTATTGCTGGTGAGATTGCAAACTGATACAACCACTCTAGAAATCAGCTTGGCAGTTCTTCAGAAAATTGGACATAGTACTACCATAGGACCCAGCAATACCACTCCTAGGCATATACCCAGAAGATGCTCCAACATGTAATAATGACACATGCTCCACTATGTTCATAGCAGCCTTATTTATAATGCCAGAAGCTGGAAACAACCCAGATTTCCCTCAACAGAGGATTGGATACAGAAAATGTGGTACATTTATTCAATGGAGTACTACTCATCTATTTAAAACAATGAATTTATGAAATTCTTAGGGAAATGGATGGAACTAGAAAATATCATTCTGAGTGAGGTAACCCAATCACAAAATAACACACATAGTATGCACTCACTGATAAGTGGATATTAACCCAGAAGATCGGAATACAGAAGATACAATCTACAAACCACAAGAAAATCAAAAAGAAGGAAGACCAAAGCGTGGATAAGTCAATCCTTCTTAGAAGGGGAAACAAATTATCCATGGAAGGAGTTGCAGAGACAAACTATGGAGCACAGCCTGAAGGAAGGACAATGCAAGCTCCACCTGGGAATCTTTCCCATATTCCATTACAAAACCCAGACACTGTTGTGGATGCCAGCAAGTGCTAGCTGACAGGAGCCTGCTATAGCTGTCTCCTGAGAGGCTCTGGCAGTACCTAACTAATACAAAAGTAGAGGCTCACAGCCACCTATTGGACTGAGCACAGGGTCCCCATTGAAGAAGCCAGAGAAAGGACCCGAGGAGCTAAAGGGTTTGCAACCCCTTAGAATGAAAAACAATATGAACTAACTAGTACCCTCAGAGCTCCCAGGAACCAAACCACCAACCAAAGAGTACACATCATGGGACTCATGGCTCCAGCAGCATGTATATAGCAGAGGATGGCCTAGTCAGTCATCAAGGACAGGAGAGGCCCTTGGTCCTGTGAAAGTTCTATGTCCCAGTGTAGGGGAATGCCAGGGCCAGGAAACAAGAGAAGGTGGGTCGGTGAGCAGGGAGAGGGGGAAGGGAACAGGGTTTTTTGTTTTGTTTTGTTTTGTTTTGTTTTCTGGAGAGAAGCTGGGGAAGGAGATATCATTTGAAATGTAAATAAAGAAAATATCTCATAAAAAAAATAAACTACTTTTGTGCAGGTTCAAAAGACACTTGAGATTAAATAAGAGAGAAAAAGCAAAGTGTTTCTAATCTTGTGAAATTGGCATGTTTGTTCCCAGTATGAAGGGAGAGGTGGGCAGTAATATTTTAGTGAAGAAATCTACTAACAGTCCTTGGGTGATCAAGGGGAACATCACAAGAAAAAGGCTCACAACTCCAAATGCCTCTCAATATAAGGCTAACAGAAAACCGGAAGACTGGTTTTCTGCTGTTTTTCTCCCTCTAAGCCTAATGCTCAAATAAAATAAGAATTTGAAAGATTTGACTAAACTAAAGTGAGGGGTGTTCTAAAAGTCAGTTGATTGGTACCACTCAAAACTGCCAAGGCCATAGGGAAAATAACAACAAAAACAAAAACAAGAGCAACCAATCAACCAAAATATACAAGCCTAAAAAAATGTCTTGGACAAGAAGAGACCTAAAGCTGACCTTACCTTGATCATCAACAGACATAATAATAACAATAATAATAATAATAATAATAATAATAATAATAATAATAATAACAATAGTAACAACAATAACAACAATAATGACATTAGAGGAAAGGGTGAAATACAAATGAAGTCAAGTCTAGTGAGATTGGCATGGCACTGGAGTCCTCTTAGTTTGAACAAGCATACTTTGTCTCATCTCAGTAGCCTTAAAAAGAGGGTATGAGCAATCCCTACTGTATTCACAGCTTTCCTACATATATAAAGGGACTCCAGAATGCAAAGTCTATGTTATGGCTATTGTTGGTTGTCAACTTGATGTTATATGGAATGAACAGCAACACAGAAAGGAAGGCCACACCTATGAACCAGATTTTGAGGCTCTAAGACAATATGCCTTTGATCCAGATCTTGAAGCTTGAAGACAGGCTTTTTGATTTGGATCTTGAGGCAAGATGACACACCTTTAATGTGGGCCACACCTTCGTCTGGATGCCTGTATAAGGACAGAATGGGTGAAGGAAGGTTTTGGTTTTTGTCTGTTTGCCCTCACCTTGCTAGCACATCCATTTCTTCACTGGTATTAGGGCCTAGTTTTCCAGGATTCTATCCTATAAATGAAGACCAGCTAAGGTACCCAGCCCTGTGGTATTGAGCAATACTAGATTCTTGGACTTTTCAGTCATAGCTAGTCATTGTTGAATAACTTGGACTGCAGTCTGTAAGTCATTACAATAAATTCCTTTTATATAGGGGCAGCAACAAAGTAAACTTCAGGGATTTTTTTTCAATTGTAGACACGAAATTGAGTGGGTAGGGAAAGGGATAAATTTTTGAGGAGATATGGATGAGCATGATCAAAATACATTGTACAAAATTCTTAAAGAACTAATAAAATTCAAAACAGAATCAATGTGACTATAAACTAAATAGATAAAGAAAAGAAGAGAATATGGATTTCAGGGGGAAAAGTTTAATAGATGTTGAGTTTGAACTGAGTTTTATTTAATGTCTGTTGGAAGCCAGAACAAGTAAATAATCAAATACATTTTAATTATTTGGGGTCATAAATTTTCTGCCTTGTATACTATGCTACTCTGAGAGTAAGTAATGAGATATTGCTTATTAAGTTCTTCATATATTTACAGACTTCCAAATATGCTCTCACTTTTATAAAGAAACATTTGTCATGAAGAATGGCTCACCATGGAGAGAAAAGCTTTTACTTTTAGAAATGACAGTAGCTTATAACCTAAACTACTATGGATTCTGACAGATTTCAGATGACCTTCACTTTATTTTCAATGACACATGTATAATAACAGGCAAATCTTCAACCTATTTGAGACTTAAATGCCTTCTAGAACCCAACAAGATGCTTTGAAAATAGAATAAGATATACTATAAGCAACTTATCACAATGTTCTTGGACCAGCCCATAGCTACTAATCAACAAATGGAAACTTTTCTTATTAAAATAACTTCACAAGCCATAAATATACTGGAAGCAGAAAACTCAATATTATAGCCAGTAATAATCAAAAAGGAATGGGTAAATAAGAAGAACTCTGCTGGGGAAGCCATCAGACAAGGACCACCACAACTTAGGCATCTCATAATTACTCTTTTCCCTCATAAACATTATACTCATTTTAAGAATAAGAGTGAAGCACATTAAAAAGCTACATTGTTCTCTGTGCTTCAGTCATCAGAAGCAAAAGATTATTAAACTGTAACCAATTCCATTATCCTCATTAAAGACTTGATGGAAAATTTTCAAGTCAAAGTATGTGGTTGCAGGACATTGACAGGAATAAGACATTGAGAGTCACTGAAACTTTGCACATTTCATATAACATTTATTGAACTACAGAATGTTGCCAACAAGCAGAGGAGCACCAATACCACTCCTTAAATGTGAAGCAATCAGGATACTAATTGAAACTAATCGGGATACTGACTGAGAAGCCTACTTAAGAAAGTCTAAGGGATTGCTTGCAAAACAAAAAATGTGATAACATCTTTATCCTCATGGTCCTGTTGGGGCTTACCCAAGTTCTTTCTGACTGATTCGCTAGAGAAATGCCTCTAAGGACCAGCCGTGCTTGTGTCCACAGAGGTTGTTACGTATTCTATGGCAACCCATATATACAGATGATCTCTTATGCAATGTGTAAAAATGCTATAAAAAGCTGATTGGTCTATAACTGATGCAGGAAATAAGAAGTGGGAGTTCTTGTAGGAATAAAGGATTCTGGGATAGAAAGAAGCATGGGAGGATTCACCCCGAGGACCCTAAGAAGGACAGATGCATGGAACCTGAGAAGAGGGCCATGTGACTTACAGACACAGTAAATGGGTTATTAAGCTATGAGTTAGTCAGAGAACATGTAAAGCTTTGACCTAGGCATTTGTAAATATAGAAGTCTCCGAGTCATTATTTTGGGGAACAGAGTAGATGGCTGGAAAACTATGAAGGTACAGATGGCAAAGCTCAGTTCAGTACAACAGTCATGAGACTCCTATGCTTCCTGACATTGGGTGTGGGTGGTCTGAAACAACTGAAGTTACCTTACCTCGTATGTTGCACAACCCTGTGGCATGCACTTCTAAACAATTTATGGATATTATACATGAAAAGAAAACTGTATCATGATTAGAATTAGTGCTTTAAAATATGTTGGAGGGCTGGAGAGATGGCTTAGTAGTTAAGAGCACTGACTGCTCTTCTAGAAGTCCTGAGTTCAATTCCCAGCAACCACATGGTGGCTCACAACCATATGTGATGGGATCCAATGCCCTCTTCTAGTATGTCTGAAGACAGCTACAGTGTACTCATATACATTAAATAAATAAATCTTTAAAATAAAGATCAGTTGGAGCTAAGAAAGCAGACAGTAAAACTGCTTGTCTTAAGCAACAATAACAGCTTCATTAACTTTTGTATATGTGGTATGAATATGTGCATATTTATGTTTGTGTACATACATCTATCCAAGTACATGCCTCTGTCTCTCTGTCTCTCTGTCTGTCTCTCTCTTTATCTCTGTCTCTCTCTCTTTCTCTATGTATCTGTGTATGTGTATGTATGTGAACATCTATACATGTATATCCACACATAGACACAAACATGTGTATACATAGATGCCAGAAATCTATATCAGGGATTTTCTTCAATCACTGTTTGAGACAGGCTCTCTTGCTAGGTGGCCAGTGAGCTCCAGGAATCCACCTATTCCCACCTCCTCAGCAATGAGATTATAAGAATTCAAGGATGTGCCTAACATTTTGTGTGGGTTCTGGAGATGCCCGTGTGTACATGGCAAGCCTTTTACCAGTTAAGTCATCTCCCCATCCTCATTTTATTTTAATAGCACTCCCTAAACAAAGAGTATTTTTATTATTAGAGAATAAACCACAAATATTTGTTGTGTATGTATGAGGGGCTCAACTATGTAATACAGCCTCCTCTATTTAAAAGAAAAGGGAGACATAAAAGTCCATTAGTGAATAGATATAGTTAATAGAAAATAAACATAAAATTAAGACATGAAATGAATCTAATTGTAGATTAGTAGAAAGTGTTATAGGACCATTTTGTTTCTCTGAAACTTAATAAAGAAAAGAAACTATTAAAATGTGTGCTAGTTAGACTTTTGTGAGATGTACCCCACAGCAACTATGAGGCAAATTCTATAAAGACACTCCTTCCAACAGAGGTAGGCAGACTGAACAAATTGGACAATCATTATATTTCAATGCCTAACAAAATAACTGATTCCTGTCATCAATAAACGGCAATCCATTAGGTGAAAGTTGATATAATATAAAAACGCAAAACAAACAAATAAAGTTACTGTATGTTACCAAGTGATCCAAAATCATTCACCAGTTACTGCAATACATTAGAATTACATACTATCTCTTAACAATTAGACTTGCAAAAAGTATCACCAATATGCTTAAGGTCTTCTATCTAATTTCTAGTTTACATGGGGAACAAAGGGAGGGATTAAATACCATCAGAATGAGGGACCAGAAAAACCTAAATTCCAAAACATAGATCTTTCTATAGAACATCAGACTTTCTGTTTTTATAATTGATAGAACAAGAGAGAAGACAGGAATGATGCAAAGGAGAGAAGGAAATAGAATAAGAGTAGGTTTTAAGAAGAAAACAATAGGGTAGGTGTTGTTTTACTTAACATCACCCAAGAGGAACAGAAAATGGCTCAGCTGGTAAGGGCAGTTGGCCTCAATCTAACCACCTAAGTTCAATTCTGAGGTTGCCCATAGAAGGAAAGAATCAACTTCAGCAAGTGCTCTCAGAATTCCACAAGCTCAACTTGCCATGATTGCACCGTTGCTCTCCACACACCCACAACACAAACATAGAAAAGAAGACTTACCTCAATCAAGTTCAATGAATGCATCTTATGTGAAACCTAATTTAAAGAAACCAATTATTTAAAATGCATGTTTTTTAAAAAATATATAAAATCAAGTAAATGTGGGTTTGAACATGAACTGAAAGACCTTAACTGCTGCCAACTCTATTTGAGCTGCCCATTGTGGTTTTGTAGCTAGCAAACTGAAAAGAAGAGAAGCACTGCCTCTAAGGGGAGATCCAACTATAGTAGATGAAGTTGAGAAGCTCCAAGAAAGGAGGGAGCATATACCTTTTAGTTTACTGCTGTACTGTCAATGCCTAACACAATGTCTACACACAAGAGAAAATCCCAAGTCATTGTCTATCTTGAATAGTTTGGGAAGGTGTATCAAAAGAGTTCATGTTTTTGTTGTGGTTGTTGTTGTTGTTGTTGTCTAAACAAGATGACAATGAGAAATCAGCACCTGAGAATATGTGAATTTATTTAAGTCTGGAATTTTATTTGCATTTTGAAGAAAAGCTGTAGATACAATTCTATGACAGAGGAGGCCAATGGTAAGATATTTCACATGCTAAGCTATGAACACAGCTTTTGCCCTATTAGCGGAAGGAAGTCTGGGTGCTTGACTGTATATAAACTAGAAAGGGTTTACGAACAGTTTTCTCATAAAAATGCTGTTTTTATAGCAGCAAGATTTTTGACCCTTTGGCAAAGTGACTATTTGGTGTCAGGAGCAATGCTGTAAATTCTAGAATGTTAGCCCGTGCTTTTCCCAGCTGGTAGCCACCATTTTAACAATCCAAAATGTCCACAGATACTGCAAAAATTCACACAGGGGCAAAATTTCTCTCAGTTAAGAAGACTTATATTAGATACTGTTTGCAAAATAGAACAATAAAACCCAAGCCAGAAGATGATTAGATGAACAAAGACAGAGATTTAAAAAAATATATCTGAATGGCATCAGGGAGGAAGGGAAAGGGCAGAGAGACATTTGAGAGGTAGACCTAACAATCAGATATGGGGGTTGAGTGAAAATGTGTCCAAGATGACATCTAGCTGTCGGGATGATGAGATGGTGAGACTCACCTAACAGAACTAAACATAATTCATTCAAATAAAGTAAGTTCAAAATTGAGCACAATATCATTTACTCACTCATCCAACAACTGTACACTATACACTTGCCTACTCTTGAGATGCTAATGGAATAAATAAAAGCAACACTCATTATATAAAAATCATCTTCTAAGAAAAGTAGGATGATAATAAAACTCACAACCAACTGGGATAGCCACTACCTACTGCTAAGTTTAAGGAATTTAGTGCTGGGGACTCAAAAGTAGTTATTAATAGTATCACAGAGAAGTCATATCATGTAGGAGTAGAACTTTAGGAAAGGCTGATTCTTTTATGCCAATTCTATTATTAATTGGTTGGTTATGTTTGGAATGTTGGTCAGGCTCTTGAATTCTGGGTATCCTAATTAAGTTATGAGGATAAGACTACTCTATGGGATTGGCATAGGTTTTAAATGGGAACAAAAATTATTTGTATTTGTATATGTATATGAATGGGTTAATGTCCATTTATGTGTATCATCTGGAGCAGAGTAGAACTCTCTATACTGAATTATCAGAAAACCAGTGGTATGGAGGAGACAACCTCTGATATTTAAAGACCTTTCTCAAAGCCATTTAGTGCTCATAGTTTCCATGCTCTGAGCTTTCATTCACAAGTTTACATCGTGAGCCCACTCTGTAGTTGATACTGTGCTGGAGCCAGAGATCCAGCAGTGAACAAGACAGACAAGGTTCCAGGCTTCAGCACCAAAGCTGTCACTGGCAGCTTTATCATCCTTAGCAGCTGGGTCTTTCCACTTCACAGCCTGTCTGGGCAGCTCCTTGGTGTGAAATCAGTGAAATTCCCAGTACGGCTTCATATTGGTCCTATTCTAAGGCCATGTGTACTAGTTAAAGCTTTACCAGGGACTGTGGGTATAGAGAAACCCAGACAGCTGGTGCACCGTGGCCACTCCGCAATGTTACCTTTAAAGCTGTTCACAGAAAACTAGTTTGGCTCTATAGAAAGCAATTCTATTCAACAATGGCAGCCAAGTTGGATCCTGCTAAAACTCCATCCTGTGGCCAGTTGTGCTTGAAATAATGATACTGGCATCTCCTAAAGAGGAGCAATGGGGGAACACTAAGAGTGAGAAGCAGACCGATGCCGCAGACGACACGTTTGGATGAATAGGTTCCTGAAGATGGGAGGGATGCTCATTGCCATCCCAGGTACATTTCTGAGTACTGAATGTTCAGGTTCATGCCAGGGTCTCTGAGCCTTATCTCAAAGTAATGTTGCAAACAAGCTTGTAAAATAGCCACAGGTCAGTGACATAGCTCAGCATTTGGAAGTTCTTGCCACTGGAGCCTGATGACCTGAGTCCCACACCCAAAACCCATAGAGAGGTAGAAGAAAATCAACTCTACAGAATTGTCCTCTGGTGTCCAGAAGTACACCATCACCCCACCCACACCCCACACCCATAGGGCAATCACAACAACAACAACAATAATAATAGCCAGGATTGTGTCTCTTGTCACAGACATGTGCTCAGGTAGAGAAAGGAAAACATTTCCCAAGGTGCCCAGGTAATGGTAAAGTTGACAATCTTCTCTAGAACCATGGACAGCAAGCAGAATTCATGGTATACTTTACCCTTAAATGTTTGCATCACAGAAAAATATAAAAATAGTGAAAATAATTAGAAAATAATTCTGAAGATCATACTCTACATGGTCCTTCCTCCCTCTTCCTCAACTTCTGTTACTGTTTTTAACTTCAAGCTTCAATGATATGTCATTTTTAAAGTAACAATCAAAATTAACCTCCATAGTTCATATTATATTAATAATTATTCATAGGAAATTGACCTTTTATTTTTTTAGGTATAAAAATATAAATTGACAAAAATACAGAATACAGTTCCTTTTATTTATCTGGGAAGATAACTTAATCCTAATTTTTTTATTTTCAATTTAATTTCTATCATCTTTTATTAAATTTCTAGCTAAACCAGATTCAGGCTCTATTTTTAAAAGGCAATAGGTATCTATCTCACATGGCAGTGGTACCACAAAGAAGATGCTTAGGTGGAAATGTACTCTCATAACCAGTGGTTGAGAAAAATAAGATTGATAGTCCTCAAGGGAAAAACATGAAAAAGAAAGTTATTTCATTAAATAGACCAAAAAAAGTCAATGTAAATTTGAGAATCACTGGTAGGAAAAGACGTGCCATGAGCATGGCAGACTGTGAATGTAGCCTATTTTTTTCCAGTGACTATTAGTCAGCAGTTTCACATCATAGCAAGCTTGTTCCACGTTCAACATTGTAAATATGCAACAGGGCCTATATGTATATTATTTTAAACTATTATTATGAAGCAGAACACCCTGATTAGCCATGAAATTATAAATGTCCAAATGAGTACTGAAAGGACCACAACAGTTTGATCCACATATCAAAACCCCATCATCCCCAACCCAGACCTCCAGTATCACTTTTCAATCAATTGTTAATGGAAATTGGCTATATCTAAGAAAGAAAGGCTCTGGTTTGTGCTAGAGATAATTCCTATCGACCTAAATTTCATTAAGTGGTAAAAGTTAGGAAGTAGTGCCAAGCTTTAGAATCTGTACAGCTTATATACCATTTACCCTGTTTATTCTCATCTTATAGAATCTGAAGCTCAAAAGCTAACAGCAAATGTGCAATGATGTTTGGTAACTGACAGGCACAAATAAAATTCCAAGTCATATCTTTCTTACATCAAACATAATTCCTTTATTGAAAAATACTCCATGAATTATTTAAGCTCTAGGATACTGGAAGGAAACTTGGAGAGTTGGTTCTCTCTTTCAAACATGTGGGTTCTGGAATGCACACACCATCTTTGAGGATTATCCACTAACTATTTTTACCAAAAAGAAGACAGAAAATATTTTTTCATTCTTTCCATGGGCTAAAACCCTGACTTTCTAACTCACAAGATAAGAAAGACATGTTGTTCTTATTTCCTAGGCACTAAAAGTTCACATATTTGTTATATAAGCTATAGAACCCACTAGATATCACTATTTTCAAGCCATCTTTACAATTTGTCAGTCCTACCTACATATTAAAAATCAAAGCCATAGAGCAGGGACTGAAGGAAGGGCAAGCCAGCCTAAATATAGCTATCTCCTAAGAGGCTCTGACAGTACCTGACTAACACAGATGTAGAGGCTCACAGCCATCCATTGAACTGAGTACAGGGTTCCCAGTGAAGGAGTTAGAGAAAGGACCAATGGAGCTGAGGGGTTTGCAGCCCCTTAGGACGAACAACAATATGAACTAAGTAGCACCCTCAGAGCTCCCAGGGTCTCAACCACCAACCAAAGACTGCACATGGAGGAGTCTGATTGTTCAGGCAGCATGTGTATAGTAGAGGACTGCAAATTCGATCATCAATAGGAGGAGAGGACCTCAGCCCTGTGAAGGTTCTGTGCTCCAGTGTAGGGGAATGCCAGGGCCAGAAAGTGGGAGAGGGCGGGGTGGCAGGCATGGGGAAGTGGGAGGCAACAGGGGTTTGTTTTTGTTGTTTTTGTTTGTTTCTTTGTTTTTTGGAGGGGAAACTGGGAATGGAGAAATTAACATGTAAATAAAGAAAATATCTAATAAAAAAAAATCAAAGCCAGTAAAAGCAAGCACTTCAAATGCCTTTGGAAAAATCTATTCACCGTCATATATACTTAATTATTTTCTAAGGTTAATGTAGCTAGAAATTACAAGTATTGAGTGCATCCCCGAACTACTAAAGCTACTGACACAACTCAGAGGTTTACAAACCACCACTGGTGGGAACCATCATACATCACTGAGAAGTGTACTCTGATAGCATGAGACGCTGTGTGTCTTTGTCACATTTCCTTTGTTCTCCTTATTGGAAGCTTCCTAGCTACCTTAAGATTGTCATTTGTGTGATTATCTGATTGATGTTCAATCTTTCTTTCATATGAAAAATCTCATAAAGGTCTCACTCTACACCTCTATCGTATGACTAATTATATCCTCAATACACAGCACAGTGCTTGTCAAAATGCTGGTTTTCTTGCTTCTTCGAAAGGTTTAGCATATACTCCTTAGAGTAAGAGAATAGGTGAGGATAGATATGCACCACCCTACACTCTGTTCTCACCTCTGAGATTTCTTGAATGCAGAAGAACTGACAACCTTACAATAGACCATTACAGCAGAAAAGGCAGCTTTTGCAATTTGTGTTTTAATAGACTTTTAAACAGATGCTTAAGGAAATCATATAAAATTGACCAATAGCAGCTTAGAGACTCAATAAATCAGTTATATCTGATTAAGAAAAGGGTGGTAGGGGTAGAGAGAGAGCTTGGTTGGTAATGTGGTTGCCTTGTAACATTAAGGACATGGTTTTGATCCCCAAAACCGATGTTTAAAACATGCTGGGTGGTAGAGTACACATTCCTAACCCCAGGACAGCAGCAAGGTCAAATGGGACTCACTGGCCATCAAGCCCAGCCTACCTGGTAAGTGCTAGTGCAGACCTTTCCTCAAAATTAACAGTGGGCAGCCCCACATAGGTTGTCCTCTGGCTTCTACATGCATGTGCTTATGCATATATACATAACTGTATATATGCACATACCTTTATATAAACACACAAATGCAAAGATAACAACAACAACAACAACAAAAAAGACTTGTCTACCTTTGTCAACTCCAAATATATAAAAACTCAGAAGTGTGAGACCACGGTAAGCTGACAGACCAATCATTACCAGCAAATCTCAGTCCTCAGGTCATACTACATCTAACTCCTTAGTTCAAGATGGCAGCCTTTGATTTCCAAGCATGTTGACAACCACATTTCTTTTTCCTCCATGTGCTGGATCTCAAAGGGAGCAGTGAAGCCTAATTCCCTTTATCTGGAATTAACCTTAGTGGGGTTTCTTTGTTGTTTTTGTTTGTTTACTTGCTTTTGTTTTATGTGACAAAATGAAGTGAGGTGAAATTTTAATATGAGGCTGGATCATAAAATGTTTTACATCCTTCTGTTTGGGTGTCTTGAACTGTAAGATAGAAGCTGGTCCTCAGAATCTAGGGAGATAAATAATAGGCTAATTTGTGACTAAGGTTAGGATAGCAATTACTCACTTCAATTTTCAGGACATATATTCCTTTATTTTATAGGTTTTATACTGTTTGTGTTTTACTTACTTACTTAATGAATGAATGAATGAATGAATAGCACAACTCTGTTACTGAATAAGAGGAATCCTCTCTATTCAGAGGCTTTCTGAATTTATGTTCATCAAAACTCCATGAGCTCATTGAAGCATTTCTCTATATACATAGCTCTCATAACTTGTGCCTGCTATCTGTTTGCTAACTACAACACACAGTCAGCATAGGGCTGAACAAGAACCAATTGGTAAAGTTTAAGAAGTTCATTTTAATCACCTTAAGGGCAGTTAAAACACAAATGTCTTCAAAGAAGGCATAAAGGCAAAGTGATTCAGAAACCACATAAGGGAAGGAAATGAGACACTTTAGAAAATATTTTAGAGCAGTTTCCCAGTTGAAACCAAATTTAGCACTGAGTGAAATTTGTGTGATTTTTTTTTTTCTTTAAAGCCCTTTTTCTTTTGAAGCAAGCTCATCTGAGAGGTGGGTTTCCTGGCAGAACTCTAGGAAGAAGTATTCTGTAGATACTTACATGAGTGGGTTACTCAAAGGAAAACATAAGAAACTTTGAGGATGCTAAGAGGATACAGCACACAGAATCAACTACGCAGGGCTCATAGGTTCTCACAGAGACTGAAGCAACAACCATGGAGCCTAAATGGGCCTGTACCAGGGTGCCTGCCTACATGCTGTGCTTCTATAGATTGGGGCATTTGTCAGACTCCTAACAGTGGGAGCAGGGGTGTCTCTGACCTCTTTGCCTGCTCTTGGAACCCTTTTCCTGCTAAGTGGTTGTCTAATCCAGCTCTGATAGGAGAGGTTGCATCTTGGCTTATTATATTTTGTTGCACGAGTTCAGCTGATATCACCAAGAGGCCTGCTCTTTTCTGAAGAACAGTGGAGGAGGAGTGGGTCTGAGGGAGATGGAAGGTGCAGCGACTGAGAGGAGAGGAGGGAAGGGAGGCTGTATTATATGAGAAAAAGTAAGAACAAAAAATATTATTGGCATGTGTCCCTGATCCACAGTGACAGGTTTCCTGAAAACAATCTAACTCCATCAAGTATGTCATGTACTATCAGGATGCCAGCATCTCTTATACTTACTTCCTAAGAACACTCCCTCTGCCTCCCGCTCTCTCAGCCTTGTCATATCCCTTCTATGTTATGGAAAACATCTTTTGAACTTTGAATCATGTCTCTTTATGACCATGTTTAACAGCCTTTTTTTAAAATAAAATCAAAATTTGAGTCAATCAAGGGCTGGGAGAAGTACTGACTGTCACTGAGCATAAAAACCTTGAATTAGTCCTGTGAAATGCTAATATCCTGTATTATCACTTCTCCAGTACATACACAATACTACCTTTTAAAGAGCCTGCCAGAATAAATGAGCCTTAAAAGCTGCGCTCAAGTGGCCCTCACAGCTGTACCACTGAAGAGAATGACTGAACCTTGTCCACACGAATGTAGACAATTGACACACAGAACAGCAGCCTGTATTTGGTACCACTGCAGTTAAAGGTATTTTTCCTGACAATAATTAATGAAAATATGACACAGCTATGGAGCAAAATCAATACAGCATTTAGTCCAACTGTTTCTAACATGTCAGGATCTGTATGATACTAGTAAGTTATTATTTTTCTCTAAAACTGGGTTTTCTCTACTTATAAAATGGGTCCAAGATTACTGCGGTGACTCAGTGGGCAGAGTAATGGGATAATGAAGGGCAAGTACTTCAGGGTGGCCAAGGCCATGACCCTTACTGGCTCTGCAACTGGCTGGATGCAGAGACTGGTGATTAGTGTCTAGAAACACTTGTTAGATAGAAAGCCACCATTATACTTTCCATGCTCCCCACACTGGGGATATAGTCCAAGGTTGTCACTGTTCCAATCTGAAAGATGCCTCCCTGAGATATAGTCTATACTTTGAGCTCTTCTCTAGAGCAACTAAATTTGCCTGCAGTTGTTCAGCATGTTTCTCACTCTTCTGGAATCAAATAGCAACAGATTCCTGAGAGATACGGCCCTTGAACAAATGATCTGGGCTCTTGGAATTCATTTGATAATACAGTAGGCTGAGGCAGCCATGATTTTAGCATACTTGTGTCTGAATGAATGTCTATCTGAATTATGTATCTTGACAAAATTCATACTTTAACAATCCAGTCACCCATGGGGTGTCTTTGGATTGATTAAGTCACAGAACTCAATTCTTGCGAAGGGGATCGGCAACCTTACAGAAGAGATACCAGTTTGTTGTGCCATGTATCTTATCAGGTTGGAGGTTGGGCTTACCAAGCCTCATCACCTCTGAGACCACAACAAGGAAGTGTATCTATGAATGACAAGTAGACCCCCATTAAGTTCCAAATCAGGAACTTCCCAGCATCCAGATACATGAGAAATAAATTTATTTTTCCTATAAGACACCTAAATGTTTTGTTACAATAGCCCCAAAAATGTAAGAGTTGACTAATATTCTTGTGGAATGTAATCATTCATTATATTGACTTTGATCTTTCCACCCCAGTATTTCCACCCCAGTATTAATTCTGTCAGCACAAAGACAGCAAGCAGTTCAGGTACCATCTTTCAACAAATTTCAAAAATAACTACAATGTGACCAGTTAAAACTCTCATCCCAAAATAGGCCCTTAATAACTACTGATGCCATTACCACTACTGATGTCATGACCACCGCTGATGTCATGACCCCCCCCCTCAAATGATAGCTTCCTCTTCCATGCCTTCTAAAAGAAGCTGGGTAGGCTCTTGGTCATGTATTTACCTGTAAAACACTAATCACCTACTCTTACTGGTTGGTTGGTGATAAATGATACACATGAGGATCATTTGACATTGCAACTTTTTTATTTTCTCATTTCTGGTCCAAAGATCACTACTAACTCAATGTTTCTCAAATACCGGTGGTGCAGTGAATATTTCATGAATAATGAAATAAATGGTAGGACATTCTGCTCTGACGTTTCATGTTCCTTGTAGATACAGCTGAAGATACATAGCAAATCAAGGACTCCAAAGAAGAGGTGCTTCATTCTAATATATACTAGATAGTTTCCATTTTGCTGGCATGGAAGGGAGCAAACACCCTGTTCCCCAGAGCCCCATGGCTCTGAAGAGGCCATTGCTACAAGGTCACGTTTCTGGCATTCATTCTCATTTGGTTCTGAGGCTTCTTCAACAGGCCAGTTAAGCAGACAGATGTAGTCACTGATGAAATTCAGATATGAGTTTAGCCTCCAGCTGCTCGGTATTCTTCAGGACACATAATATCCTTCAGTGAATTCCTTCCTGATAAAATGTACCTGAATTCATACCAAACAGCCCTGCCTGGGAACATTCAATTTCAAGTGACATCAATCAATACATATTAAAGCTTCAATTTCTCTCTTTGTGAAATAAAAATTGTGTAAAATGAAGGCCAGTTCTAAACAAACAATAGAATGGGCTGACACATGTGTATGTACAGACATATATCGATTTTCTGAGAGATATTTCCAACCTCATGTGGGTTTATATTTTGTCCAAAAAATGAATTTCAAAATACCTAACAGACATAAAACAAAGTTTCAGGTAATTTTTTTCACAAATAAAACCTTCTTTGTAGGTAGCATCAACTAGCCAAAAGTGAATTCAGACTCACATATTTTTCCTCCATCTTTTGATATATATAGCAAACTGCAGAGAAGAGACATCTTTGGAGGTGATGTTTGTAACAAAAAGACTTTCCCCAAGCTAGGCTAAAAGGCAAAGGGTAAATTAAAATGTGCTCTTCTGTTTTGACTTTCTACATAGCCGCAAGAAGGCCTCCTGGCAGCGCTGTCACAGCCAATCCTGTCTCAGACTCCTGAGTGCAGTCTACCAATCTCTCGTTTGTTTAGCAGCTGACGAGAAGATGACAGCAGCTGTAGTTCTTAGTTCTGATGGCAACTTGTGTTTGCCTCTGGTCCTCAGTATAGATCCCGCTGACAAGCAGTCTCCTGACTTGAGCTCATATGATGCATGCAAAATGAAAAAGAGCAAGCTGGACCTTGCAGTTATCATCTATTTCCATCTCCTACTTCCTGATAGCCAAACAAGCAATCAGGGACCCTGAACCCAAGAATGAAATCACATTAAACATTATCGTGCACCTCTATTTTCACAAGAGCATAGATAGGCTTGGAGAGATTTGTACATGTTCTCATGTTCACATGCCTAGTGAACTCTAGTATACTTTACTATTTTACTAGGATGTGTCATCTTTTAAAATATGTGAAATAGACTCATTCTCCAAGTACTGTAGCTAGCAAGGGGTTGGGACATTTGTCTCACTCTGATGACTTTGGGGTCAACTCTCCACACTCCTCAGGTGTCAGGAGCAAATAGGGGGGGGTGTATCACCCTAGTGTCCACTTCATTATACCTTGTGTCAGATGAGTAGTGGGGCCAGCTCTTCCATGCCCACAAACACATGGGCTAGCTCACCTGTGCTCCCTCCACCAGGGCCACATCTACCGTGCTGCCCAGGCAAGATGCAGGGCCTGCTTTCTTGAGTGTTGCAGCTAGGGAGGGTCAGGACCAGCTCACCTGCTCACACATTGACTAGGCATCACAGTGGGACAGGTTTTGAAGATGTGGGTGGGGGTGATCTGACAGAAGACAGGACAGCGGAGAACTAACCCTGCCTCCTACCTATGGTGACATTAGGTGTCCTATACAGAACAGTACTGGAGAGCTTGTCCTAGTGGTGTGGATAAGGGAGAGACTGTGGGCTGACCAGCTCAGCTGCCACCCAGACCCAGATACAGGACTTTGAGTTGGCCCACCCCAAAATCTACTTTATCTGTGACCTGTTGGGGTACATGAAAGGGCTGGTCCTACTCATTCAAAACTTCAGGATCTCCATGACGCAGGGCAACAATAGGATAGCAGGGGCCACTGTGAGGATCTAATATTGAGGCCAGAGTCCCTGAGCCAGACCAATGACTCATTGCAGTGAATATTTGCTAGTGAAGATGTGTGGACAGACAGATATATAGTGAGATACACTGGGGCACACTATAATATTTTAATATTTATTAATACATTGTTTTGTCTTTGTTGATTTCTTTTGTATTTGTTGTTTTGTATGTTGTTTATTTTATAGGAGAGGCTGCATTGTCAGAAGGCAGATACAGGGGCTGGAGAGATGAGTGGGACTGGGGTGCATGATATGAAACAAAGAATCAATAAAAATTTAAAACAAAACAAATGCCGGGTGGTGGTGGCTCACGCCTTTAATCCCAGTGCTTGGGAGGCAGAGACAGCTGGATTTCTGAGTTCGAGGCCAGCCTGGTCTACAGAGTGAGTACCAGGATAGCCAGGACAACACAGAGAAACCCTGTCGTGAAAATGACAACAACAAAAAATATGTAAAATGGAAATTCTATTTACTTATGCATTGAGAGTCTTGATTCTTACTAATTTATATTCCTATATGTTCTGTAAAACATATACATATTCTAGTCTACATGGAGAAGCTATGGTATTTACTCACATGAAAATTACCTGATGATCTATTATAGCTACATGCTGGCGTACATGCTAGAGCTTGAGCAAGAGGTATTGATGCAAGACATCCAGAAGGGACAAGGAGGAAAGGCAATCACAAGGATGGATTGGAAACCCATACAAGGCACAGCATTTTGAGGGGTCTCAAGAAATAAAGGAGTGACTTGGGCACATGGATTGTCTTCAAATGGCTGCCGGGACCTTAGGACCTTACAG
This sequence comes from Mastomys coucha, assembly GCF_008632895.1. Classification (NCBI taxonomy): domain Eukaryota; kingdom Metazoa; phylum Chordata; class Mammalia; order Rodentia; family Muridae; genus Mastomys; species Mastomys coucha. The sequence continues at coordinate 37,408,834 of NW_022196910.1, forward strand.
GAGACAAACTGATCTAGACATCTCTAGGTACATCTTCCATATAGTCTTTAGTTATAACAACCCACAGCTAAAAAGCATCCCAATGAGCTACATGAACTACTGAAGATCAAGTTGGAAGTCAACAGCAAAGAACGCAAAATCCTGAGGAATGGCCCAATGTTCTGTTGACTACAAGCATAGCTTCTGGTTCCTCTTGAGTCTAATAGAGCCCTCAAAACCAGAGAGACAATACAGATAATCTCAAGCTAAATCAGGCATCAAGGATTAGTAAGTTGTGCCAACTATTTTTCTATCAGAAAATATCTTCCCATTAATCTTGAAACATGGGATTCTGATTTGTCCTTCAAGTTTCTAATTTCAGTAGAACAAATGATCAATTGTTTTTCTATCATAAAAATAAAAAACATAGATGGATATATAGTAGCATGTGACTTTAATTATAAACTCAGAGAGAGACAGGTGGGTCAGAGACAGCCTGTCTACACAAAGAATTTCAGGCCAGCCAGGTAATATAATAAGACTAAAAATTGTCTAAAATTTTTTTAAAGTACAATAATAAATAGAAACATGTGGTTAAATAAAAATTGCCTATCCTGTTTGAGATCCAGTTCATACTGGCCTGCCTGAGTGTCACACTTTCTCTTCTTGTTCGATGAGATAATATTGATAATGTGTAATTGTGGGAAATGGTCAAATGCTACATATCCATTTTGACTTTCCCCAGATCCAGGTCAGAAAAGTCAACCATCATACTTCCATACAAGCTTCAGCAATTCCCCAATTCTGCAGCAAACCAGGTAGAGCATGCAAAGTTGACAGTATTCTAGAGCTACAGAACCATAATTGCTAGGGAAGAGGACAGCTTTCCCATAGTGGAATTTTCACATATGCCAGCAAGTCAAAAGTACAAATACTGAAGCTGGACTCTTCAAGGTTTACATATCAGATTCATGATTTTTCTAAACATCTCCCTATGATAAACTTGACTTCCTGGTCTTAAGTGTTCAAATCCCACTTTAAATCAAACATGACCTAAAAGAGAAGCATCCTATATGTACTCAATTATATATTAGTATGAAGATTGGGCCTTCATTATATTTCAGAAAAGAGATTTTGAAAGATACAATGGACAGAAGCAGCTGACCTCTGCTGTTGAATTAGGGAAGACTGAAAAAAGTTGAGGAGAAGGGCGATCCTGTAGGAGGACCAGCAGTCTCAATTAATCTGGACCCCAGAGATCTCTCAAACACTGGACCACGAAACAGGCAGCATACACCAGCTGATATGAGGCCCCCAACACACATATAGTAGAGGACTTCTGGGTCTGTGTTCATTTAGAGATGATGCACCTAACTCTCAAGAGACTGGAGGCTCCAGGATGTTTAGAGGTCAGGTCGGGTTGGGGGTGGGGACATCCTCATGGAGGCAGGGGGTGTAGGGAGGAGGTGTGGGATGTAGAGAATGGATGGGGGAGTGAGGAATGGAATATGGGGTGCAAAAAATTAATTAATTAAAAATAAATAAATAAGATGGGCAGTGGTGGCACATGCCTTTAATCTCAGCACTTGGGAGTCAGAGGCAGATGGATTTCTGAGTTCAAGGCCAGCCTGGTCTACAAAGTGAGTTCCAGGACAGCCAGGGCTATACAGAGAAACACTGTCTCAAAAAAACCATAAATAAATGAATAAATAAATAAATAAATAAATAAATAATATTCTTTAGACTTTATCACAGACAAATTGCCCTTTTGAAGGATAGCATTGTTGTTAAACATTTATGGGGCTACTAAAAAGTTAATGATACAACTACAAGCATTGTGGGATACAAAGTCTCTTGTTTCTCTTCCAAATTTTAGGTTGATAACACTTTACTAGTGTTACCTTAGAAGTGCCATTTTTCTAATTTTAGTAACAACCTTTACTTGAGCATATTCCTAATGAGATAACTGAGTATGTATGAAAATATTTGTTTATACTACTTAAACAGATATCTTCATTGCCCCCAAAACAAAACCAAAACGAAAACAGAGCAGAGAAAGCAATTTTTTATTTCATATTCTAAGTTATGCCCTATTGGAACAATAATATTGACAATTTAGAAAAGTCTCAGAATCTAATGTCCACCAAAACTTGTCCCAGACAGACCCTCTGGGGTGGCACCTTGTCTTATATTGGAGCTGCCACTAGAATAGTTTGTATTACTTACAAGTTTGCTTCAGTGACTCCTGGTGAATGTGAAGCTTTAACACAAAATGCCACCTGCTCCCCAAATATTCATTCTTCCTGTACCCTTAACACAAGTTCTTTCTTTTGGAATCTCCCCTGTCCCACAAAAGTTACTGTGCTAGATGTATTCCCATCAAGAACCATAGCCCCACAGTTATTGCTACAATGCTACCAAATAGAGTGGATGTGAATTTGGAAGCATCTGTTGATGATAAGTTGCTGAGTACCAAGTACAGTGTTTGAAGATACCATTGTACACATAAACAGATACAAAAATTCTTTTATTTGTAACCCACCCTTAAAAAAGTTAATTATATGATATACAAACACTGTTCACATGCACTCTAAATCTCATTTTCTGGTATCTTGACTTTTCAGTGTATGCAACAGACTTGTATTTATGTATGGTTGTATGGGAACATAGGAAAAACCTGTTTTAAATAGTCAATGTATTTTGTTAACTCCTAAGAACCATTTTTAGGTAAAGTGCCTCAAAATTAGACCAGTAGGTATCCTAGGTTTTTTTCTTATTGCTGTAATAAAACATTTCAAAAAAAACCAAAAAAAACAAAAATACAAAACAAACCTAGAGAGAACTTACAAGCCCAGGTTATCATTTCTGGAAAAGTGAAGCAGCTGGTCACCCCCACTGTGAAGAGCACAGAGATAATTAATGCATGCACCCTTGTGTTCAACTCACTTTCTCCTGTTGCTATTCAGCATAGCAATCTAAACCTAAGGAATGGTACTGCCCACAGTGGGCACACCTTAGTTATTGTAATCAGCCATTGACATGTCCCCAGCTCACCAGAATTAGACAACCTCTCATCTATACTCTTGTCCCAGGTAATACTAGATAGTGTCAAAATCACAAAAGAAAACATTTCATAAGGGATGCATTGTAGAGCATCACCACAAAAACCTAGAAGCACAGAAAGGCACATGATTTTACGTTTTTCTCTAACAGACAACTGCTCACACTTCACAGTTGATCAGACCTGAGCTATATCCAGCATGCTTCTTCTTTCAGGTAAAAGACTGAAAATGTGATTACCTTCATTTTTCTCTTTAAAGCAAAATAATGATAAGCAAATTTAAATATTTTTTATATTTCTCTACAATTAGATATTCAAAAAAACTGGCTAGGTCATGCAAATTGGAAATAAACCCACAAGTTTCAGCAAACTTCAGTCACAATTCTGAGACAATTATTATTATTCCCCTGAGCTTATCAATTACCAGACATAGATAGAAAAAATAAAATCAATAAATAGCAAAGTGGCTATTTCTCAGATGCAAGTATTTTGGCTGAAGTTGAAAGATTATCCTGTTTGCAGACCCAATATTTGAAAAGATTACCCAATAGTCTCCTAAAATACCACATACGTTGAGCAGAAATTATGTAATGTAATCTATTGCAGTTTTTAGCAGAAAATCATTCCCAAAGCCCACAGCCATGTCTATGAGCAAGATTTATAAATATCACTTAGACATTGTGACTAGAGAGAACAATTTCACCTAGAAAACATGATTACCCATGGTAGGACCACTGATTATCAGATTTTGCTAATCTTATTTATTAAGCATAATTGTTATTCTACTCTTCTTTTACAGGGATTTTTAAAAGAAAACAAAACAGGAAACAACTTTTTAAGAATATTGAAAAAACAAATTCTCATTACAGCAACTAATTCAGTATCCTAACAATTGAGAGTCACATGGAGAGCTTTTGTATTTTGTGACTTAGCATATCACTTAAATGATAATTTATGTCATAAATTATACTGATCAACTGATACACACAGGTTTCAGATCACATGTAAGACCTGAATGGGACAGCATCTATTCCAGTGCTATGGCAGGTAATTCTGTGTATCCAAAAATATAAAATTGTTTGTCTTTATTATTGCTAACAGACACTTTGTTACCATGTTTCTAAAATAGATTTGTTTTGAAGTGGGGGATGGGGTTTAGAACAGCATATGTAGGCAGGAATAGCTAAGGCAGATTCCTTGTACTAAGGGCTTGTTCTTCCTGGAAGTCTCTGTGGGTTGAAATTTAGCAAACTCCTAACCTTAGGCTTCTCCTAGCCCAGATATACAAAGATGTTGCTTTTCCTCTCTCTGTACCTTGTTGTTCTGTCTTTCTGTCATTCAGTTCTTTATTCTTGCTACATAATAGATTAGGTAACCCCATAGCAACTGCCATTACCCCAGTTAAAATTTCATCTTAGCATACCTCCTCTCCTGGAGTCCTTGATAGTAGATAAAACTGACACACTGCTCTTCTCTGAGTACATTTGACTTCATGCGGCTATCATTTTACCCACATAAAATGATGGGTAAGATAAATGACTTATCTGTGAAATAGTGGGTAGTCCAGCAAGGCACTATCTTACAAAATACACTAAGAATCTATGTTCATAGGAGAACTTTTTAACAAATAACCAAGTGAATGGCCCCAAAGTTATTGCTACAATGCTACCAAATAGAGTGGATGCTAACCTCTCTAGAGAAATCTTGATAAAATCCGCAGAGAACTGTAACAGGTGAGTCACATACCTTGCCTGTAGCAGATTGACTGGTGGTTTGAATATACTTGACCCATGGGAAGTGGTACTGTTAGGAAGTGTGGCTTTGTTGGAGTATGTCACTTTGGGGGTGGACTTTGAGTTCTCCGAGTGCTCAAGCTCCACCCAGTGAGGAAGAGAGCCTCCTCCTGGCTGCCTTCAGATGGAGATGTAGAACTCATAGCTCTTTCAGCACCACGTCTGTCTGGACACTGCCAAGCTTCTGACCATGATGCTAATAATAGACTGGACTTCCGAAACTGTAAGCCAGCCCCAATTAAATAATGGTTTCCTTATAAGAGTTGCCGTAGCCATGATGCCTCTTCACAGGAAAGGAGACCCTAACTAAGGCTCTGACCATTGGGATCAGAGGTACTGAGAATTGCTTAACATTTTCCCACTCACCAAATGAGAAGGCAATCAAAGTTTTCATGGCATCCTTCAGAAAAATAATAAAGAAGAAACTATGTAAATTCCAAAATGAATTCTCTATTAACCTAAAATAAACAATACTTGCTTATTTTACAAGTATTGTTTATTTTAGGTTGAAGGTAGATCAAATGCTAGCACAATGCTACTGGAGTGACTGACAGCAGACATTCCTTCTACCTGACCTGAAGTCATACCACCAATTTTTCACTGTGTCTGCAGAGCTACTCTTGAAATAATACTACAATAGATCAATATTTGTTATAAATAATATTAGTGCCTGAGCTGTTAAATCTCTCCTAATAAATCAATATTCAGGAAGACTCTTTGTCTATCGAATCACTGGCTCATGTCACACCTAGCTACCCATATTCCTTTATAAGACATTATTTTCACACCCACAGAGAAGAGTCAACACAAGAGATTGTGAGGGAGAAAATGCCAAAATTCTGAGCCAACTCCACAGACATACACCTTGTCACTATTTCTGACCACCACACAGCCAAGTTCCTAGTCCACAGCCTATGATACACACAGCATCTTTTTGTATTATGAGAAGGGCTGTGGACTCTTGTCATCTGCTGTCAGAGTCAGGCATGACAACATGGCTGATTTGGTGGGTTGTACCTTTTAAATCTATTCAATCCCAGAATACTCCAGCATTGGTGCCTCCGAGTACATATGCATCTGCCATTTCCAACAGGATTTCTGGTATTAAGCTCTAAATACAGTCCCACGGTACAATGATCCAACATACTTCTCCAAATCCAGTCCTGTCATCCTACATGTGACTTTGCTTCCCATCACTCAAGGGACATTTGAAGACATAAGCCTGTTTCATGGAGGTCCACTGAAGGTTCACAGAGCTTTGACTTTAAGGGAGCCACTTTTGGCAGACTGTTTCTTAGCATGAGTTTCTGGAGTTTTCTGTCTTTGCAGTATGTATAATCACCCACAAAGCATGTCAATTCTAATTATTACAGAATGGATTTGTATTAGAATCGACTTCTCACTTTCCGTTTCTGGACTGCCTTTCACTTTTCTCTGCAGACTTCATGGTCCATGGTCCATTTGAAACTGCCCTTTTCTAGTCTCCTCTCTCCTCCACAGGTCTGTTTAACCTGGCTTTTGTCCCTCCACCTACTCCCTTTGTACACTTGTGTAACACACTCTTTCTACTTTCCTCCTCATATATGCATGAGCCATTGTGTTCTTCCACTACCCTCTTGTTCTTTCTAAAGACGATGTCAACTCCAATCTTCCTTGAAACTCTTCACAGACCTCATAGTCTTTCTCTCTTGATTAACTTACGTTCATGCTTGGGCTCATTTCACTTGGCTCCAGACAAGCCACGGAGATTTTGTATAATACAATCAATTAATACTTACAAATAGTGATTTATAAAAAATGTTTCCTAGTCTTCGCAGCTCAAATGCCATTTACAGATGGATTTAGAAAAACTAATTTAGGGAGAGGAAATGTAGAAAATGACCTCAGCACATCACACTTGTCACCCACAGATTAGGGATGAAGTCTCATCACTTCAAACACTCGAGAGAAGGCTGTTCAGCCATCATGACCTCTCTACACAGAGACAATATCTTTTAGGGGGAAACAAAAAGGAATAACACAGATTTTGGACAGGCTAATAGATAGAATTAGAGAATTTTATCCCTTTATTTTATTTTACTCTTTTATTGTTTATATAATTTATATTTTATACATTATATTTATATGTATTTATTCTTTATATAATTTTATTGTCTTATTCTTCTCCAGAATAATTAAATGTAAAATGACCTACAGTGATAAGCCAGAGACTGGATTTATGTTTATGTCTATTTCCTGAACATGTAGTCTCACCAGAAATATCTTTTTTCCCTCTTTTTTTTATTATATATTTTCTTTATTTACATTTCAAATGTTATTCCCTTTCCCAGTTTCCCCTCTGAAAAACAAATTCCTATTTCCTCACGCACCCCACTGTTCACCAAACCATCCTCTTCTGCTTTCTGGACCCAGCATTCCCCTTCATTAGGGCACAGAACCTCCACAGGACCAAGGGCCTCACCTGTCATTGATGACCAACTAGGCCATCCTCTGCTACATATGTGGCTGGAACTGTAAGTCCCACCATGTGTGCTCTTTAGTCGGTGGTCTAGTCTCTGGGAGCTCTGGGGTACTGATTAGTTCATATTGTTGTTCGTCCTAAGGGGCTGCAAACCCTTCAGCTCCTTGGGTCCTTTCTCTAGCTCCTTCATTGGGGACCCTGTGCTCAGTCCAATGGATAGCTGTGAGCCTCCACTTCTGTATTAGTTGGTCACTGTCAGAGCCTCATGGGAGACAGCTATATCAGGCTCCTGTCAGCCAGCACTTGCTGACATCCACAATAGTGTCTGGGTTTGGTGATTATATATGGAAGGAGTTGCAGAGACAAAGTGTGGAGCAGAAACTGAAGGAAGGACAATCCAGAGACTGCCCCACCTGGGGATCCTACCCATATACAATCACCAAACCCAAAAATATCTTAAATGTCTACAAAACAGTAGCACAATGTATCCATTTAGGTTAGAGATTCATTGGGAAGTTGTGTAAGTACCTCAAGAATTAAGGAACTGTCTATTTTATAACACGTGCACTATTGCAATTTGATGGCTAAATGTGTTTTGCTCCAGTTTTCAATTATGAATCTGCTTTAGCATGGATTGAAGTCATCACAAGTGGGGTTCTGACGAAATTCAGTGGCAGTTCTAATTTTTCACTTCACTAACTTTACTACACTTTAATTTAAATTGAAAAATAAAGGGGCAAACCTTTGCAGCCACTAGGCTACTCTCAGTGAGGAAGGGTGCTTGTAGCTCAGTGTCCTATGACCTGAGTTGAGTCTGTGACATTGCATGGTGACACAAAAAGGCTGTGTCATGCACATGTCCATACATATGCACATAGACATGTAGACAAATAAATGTACATTTAAAAAATATTCATGATGGGAGTAAAAGAACTCAAGGCTACTTAACAGTGCCTGGCCTATTCTGATCTAAAGTTAAGATCTGAAGGTGGTAGACATTCCCATGAGTTAAGCAGTTTCTGCAATCTAGGACTATTGGAAGATGGAGAAATGTCAGGAAGTAGGGACTATTTGGAGGAAGTTATGTCAGTAAAGGGTAGGCTCTAGATCACTGATTCTCAACCTTCCTAATGCTGTGACCCTTTAATACAGTTCCTTACATTCTGGTGACCCCCCAACCATAAAATTATTTTCATTCCTACTTTGTAACTAATTTTACTATGGTTATAAATTGTAGTGTAACTCTCTGAAGTGCAGTATATCTGATGTACAACCCCTGGGATATGGTCATTTGGCCCATAAAAGGGTTGGGACCCACAGGTTGAGAACCACTGCTCTAGGTGAAGCCCAGGAAACTCCACTCTTCCCTCTCCCTCTATTTGTCCCCCTGATGTCATGAAATAAGCGGTTTCCTCTGTCACAGCCCATGCCATGCTATTTCCCAGAAGCAAGGAGACAAACCAACCACAGCTGAAGCCTCTACAACTGTCAGTCAAAATGTAACATTCCCCTAGTATGTTTTTTATCTCATTTTGTCACAGCAACAGAAAGTCAAAGGCCTTTTCCATTAAAATGCAGGAATTCTTCTAATATTAGGATAACATAAAAGTACATAAACAATAAGAGGCTCAGAAACTCAATTGATTCCATTCTAAAATCCTAAGTATAAATTTCTTTTAAAAGTCCCACACTTGACTCTCCAGTACAGTCTCTAGCAGCACTATGGAGTTACTAAGAATTTTCAAAGGTCGATACTCTAAGTTGAGGTATGTGCTATTTATTCATTATACTGCTAACCTTATATTAATCACTATAAAATATCAAAATTAAATTTCCATTTAATAACATACAAAAATATTGTATAAAATAAGTTTCATGACTAAACGTAGTTTCTTTTATTTATTTATTTATTTTTTGGATGTAGCTACTAAAGAATTTAAACTTGTCTGCATGGATCTGACCTAGGTCCTCTGTATAATATCCTATGGTTATATAGATTGGTCTTCTTGTGAGACTTCTAACATCAGGAGTGGGGCTGTCTCTGACTCTTTTGCCTGCTTTTGGGACCCCCTTCCTTCTACTGAGCTGCCTTATCCAGCCTTAATATGAAAGGAGGTGCCTAGTCTTACTGCAACTTGATATGCCATGTTTGGTTGGTATCCCTGGAAGGCCTGCCCTTTTCCGATGGGAAACAGAGAAGTGGGAGGGGGTGGGAACTGAGAGGAAAGGAGGGAGGGAAAACTGGGGTCAGGATGCAATATGTGAGACAAGAATAAACCAAAAAATAGGTAAAGAAATTTAAACATGTCTGCGTGGACTGTGATAATTTCAGTCACAGAGTACTGCTCAAGACAATGTATATCAAAATGAAGATCATCTAAGCTTGAGAAACATGTGGGTAACGAGAGACAGAGAAGTTAGTGGGAACAACAGTGTAGCAGCATGTGGAAAACAACTCACAAGCATGACTGCCCAATTGTGTACTGAACAAGGATGATATCAGTGGACATGCCAAAGATGGATGGGAAAAGCCCATGAGTCCTCAAACCTACACTAAGAACTAGAAGCAAAAATGCACAGCGGGGATTGGTGGAAGGGTTCTCCCAAGTAAAGAGCATACTAATTGATTGTCCTTGACCAAATGATGAGCCCTGAAAAAAATACACGCAAGTAATATTATATGGATCAAGCAGACTAAAGTTAGGGGTGTGTGTGTGTGTGTGTGTGTGTGTGTGCATGTATATGCAATAACAATTAGTGAAAGCAAGAGGTCATAGACTTGAAGGATAACAGACAGGTTTAGAGGGAAGAAAGGGAAGGAAAATGTAGTTATATATAATCTCAAAAATAGTAAAATAACCCTATAATGTTCTATAAAACAACATAATAACAGTTGACAAGATTTGATTGAATATTTCAAAGTAACAACCTGAGAAACAGGTATGTATATTAACCCGATTTAATTATTACATATTGTATGGTTGCATTAATATGGATGTTCGTCTCCATAAGCATGTATAATTAGTATATGTTATTTAAAATACACTATTAAATATTTAATTATTTATCATATATCTAATCTCTTAGTAGAATGTGGCAATCATTCTCCTAAAGAAAACAATTACACACTGTAATCAGAATGTGTTCTGATGTAGGGACACAAAGATGGTAATCATTCTGCACATTCCTTTGCCTTTATTACTACTTTGATCAATGCCAGTTTATTATTAAAACTCTTCTTGTCACTGCCAAAAATACCTGATTGATAAATACTTGGAAGAAAAGAATTACCATGGTCCCAATCTGGTTGCCTCCATCACTTCCAGGTCTATGGTGAGGAGGAGCATCAAGCATCATGACTGTAGAACTATTTGGCAAGAGCCACCTATTTGTGAGAACATAGGAACCAGAAAAAAAACTGGAAGGCAACAGAAACCCTCAAGGTCCTATCCTGTGTCATTTACACTTCCTCTAACCAAGTCTCATGCCCTAAAGCTACCAGAAACTTCCAAAATAGTGCCACAGATTGAGAATCTATCTTCCAACATAGGAGCTTATTGGGGATATTTCTCACAAATCAGTCACCTTTGTATCTTCCATAACTGTTACTTCTGAACTTGTTTCCTGTAGTCCCTATCACTGCTGTTCAATATTAAGGGCTATGATTCCCCTGCCCTGAAGATATTTCATGCTCTAGCTTGTAGGTCTTAGTGTTGTCTCACTTTCTTGTTTATTTTGTTTTTAAGAAAAAAAATATTTGTGTTATTGCACATTGGCCTCAGTAAAGATGGAAATCCTGGTGATTTCCTGCACCATCTTTTCTGAAGAAGGTTGCAGCATATCCATATCCTTATAAAAAACACTCAAATGTAAGACAGATATAAAAAATATGAATTCGCCCAAGTGTTTAATTAAGAAATTAATCAATAAACTAATTAATCAGTTAATTCATTAATAAGTGGAGCATCACCTCAGTTTATAAACATGTCTGAAAAACCTCAGACAAAATGCCAACCAAGAATTCCACCTTAAACATCACCAGCCAAGGGACCCAGAGACAAGACCATGTCTACATGTTTCCAAAGTACTATATAATGGAACTGAAAACTACTGGTAAGGAATGAGTGCCAGATAACAAAAGAAAACTTCATCATCTTCTCAAAACTTAAATTGACATCCTGGAAATTTTGAGAGCATATAATACTCTAAATGAAATGCACCTTCTATATTAACCTTGCCTTTGTTTGGCAAGGTTATGAAAGGACCCAGATAACAGCAGTAATTGGTTTTGTTTCTTACTGTGTGGCAAGGCTGTGAATACAGCTACAGTATTGCAATCCAGTTACAGAGTTTCAATCCAGCTACAGTGTTTCAATCTATCTACAATGTTTCAATCCAGCTACAATGTTTCACATATCTGTATTTTTACTACTTCCTTGTGGAAGTGTCTGTTTCCAAGACTCTTGTGTATCAACTCAGCATCTGCCTACACACAAAAATTCATTCTAAAGAAGCAACCAAAACACTGTAGACATTGACATGATAGGAAAATTAAAGTACAGCATTAACTATTTCTAGTTTATAAAATCAATGGAAGAGAACTTTGTATCATTAATGTCAATTTCTTATATGTATCAATTTCTTATATGTACATGCTAGGAAACTTTTCAACAATAAAAAAGTTTCAGAGCACTGTATTACATGTTTCTATATGCAAGCATTCAGTATTCTCTCTTCCTGTTTTTATATGTAAAAATGTACATAAGACACTCAATATGTTATATGCAAATTAAGTCTAGAATAGTAAGAGAGTATTGATTTCTTTCCTATTCATGTTATGTGTGAGAGAGAGCATACACATTTACACAAGTTGAACCTTAAGAGTTTTCATTTTCTTATAAAACTACTCTCCTTCCATCATGTGGTCTCAGGGATTAAACTCAAGTCATCAGGCTTGGTAGGAAAAACCTTTGCCCAGTGAGTCAGGTCCCTCAGATGGCTTCTAACTAAGCTGTTTAACATCCATTCTCCATAGATATAATTTTACTTATATGATGCCTGGATATAGTAGTAAGTAGCTTGCTTAATGAATAAGTAAATGTTAAATACGAATCCAAATGTATAATCCTGGATTTTTCTTCAAACAATGCTTATTGAAGGACAGTATTAAATTAGTACATTTCTGTTCCCTTAGACAAAAAGATGCAAACAATTGTCTTTCTTAGACTGTATTGGACATAATAAAAAGAATGGAGTATTACTATTTTAATAAAGTATGTTCAATTATCTTCTTTACTGCTTCTTTATTCATGAAAAGTATTTGTATGACTCTTACTGTAAAATTTTACCTGTAAATGGAATATCTGTATCATACCCCTCCTAAGACAGACCTTAGAACTCATTCCACATAAAACCATCCTCTGTAAAGCATAACTAAGCATTCAGAGGGCTCCCAAGAAAGCTTTAATTGCCCCAACTTCATCCTGGTTAACATTTTCCCAACTCAAATCACAGCCATAAATCTTGCCACTTGTCTGGATCAATATTCTCACAGTAGATCATTGCTAGTCAGGTAGCACCTGCTTTCTGATTGCCTGCACCCATTTCCAAGTTGAAATCAATGAAACCCATTAGCATGTTCTCTATTGCACACTTTAATTTTGGATAGCGATGTATTATTAATGCAATCATCTCCGACGAGACTGGTTCAGCATTAGAAGTAAAGCTAAAGGCTCCGCCACAGAGAACTTTAATAAGGACTTTTATTAAATTGTATTGAAATCTAAATAATTGAATGTATCTTTGAAATGAATTTTAAATCGAAATGAATTATATCCAAGTGGAGGAACAGCAATGGAGTACAGACATCCTTTTTGCCTCTGAATGACAGAACATGCCTCTATTCATGTATCACCATGCTCTTTACATGCAGCCCAGGCCACTTCCTTTTACACCTAAAGATAACTTCATCTTTAAAAATCATTGTGTTACATAATTATTTTATATTTTATATGAATATATGTGGTGTGTGTGTGTGCATGCATGCGTGTGTGTGTGCGCACATGTGTGTGTATGTGTGTGTGTGCATGCGTGTGTGAATGCACCAAAGCTGCCATAGAGAGTATTCCTTGGTCACTTTCCATATTCAGTGTTAAGACATGGGTCTCTCTCAGCTGCACCCAGAGTGCACCAATATGGCTAATCTGGTTAGCCAGCTTGCTCCAAGGATCCACTTCTGACCACCTGGCACTCAGATGGCACACAAGCTGCCACACCTTTCGCATGAAGAACACATGTAGATCAGATCTCTGCTCCTCAGACTTGCTGTTTGCTCTTTAATCACTGAGCCAATTCCCATCCCCATACAGAGCTTTTTCACAGAAAAACAAAAACAACCACCAAAATGATTTTTCTGAATAAAATGAACATAGCATTAATTTATAATCTACCTACTCATTAATGTTTGACTAATGAGATTGTAATTACTAATTTTATTTAGTAAAAAGTAAGTCTATTTCAAAGAAAAAAGTTCATGAAGGAATAGATGGATTCAAATACTGCTGAATAACTGAGAAATGTTAATATAGCAAAATTAAGAATTAAAAGGAGACATTTAGTTTCTTATTTGTTTCACTAAGAACCTTCAAGTATGTCAAGATTAATATTCACTTTTCTTAGTGCTTGCCTTGGTAAATATTAATATGAGGATGATCATACTAATTAAACATAAATATAAATGTATTAATTACCAATGTACTCCAGGTTGCTTAAAGCAAATTCACCTTCTCTATGGTAGTTACTAATAATCTAGACTTGTTACTGAAACAGACATCAAAGAACATCAAAAAGAAAATCTTAGGGCAATGGTGTTCATACACCTCAGCAGCAGCCCATGACTAGAAACTGCCAAAGAAGGAAGGAGCAGGCAGGAGGGTATGAGATTGTTTGACTTTACCTAAATCCTTAGACAGAGCTTACAGGTACTTTACTTGTCATGGCATTTAAGAAACCTGCCTAGCTTGTGATAGATAGGACAGTACAGGCCTGGGATAAAGGATGTGATAAAACAATCCTCTTACAGCAGTTACTAAGACATTTGCTTTATACTAGAAATGTGAAGTTCTCAACTTCTGCAAGAATGATCTCCCAATAAGCCCCTGGTTTGTTTGAGACAATCTGCCTGTATTTCCAGTTCCTTGTGAACCATCAGCCACAAAGAATACACTTGAGGGACATGGAATGGGAAACACACATGGAAGGTGTTGACTGAAGTTCAGGCAAAAGATCATGAAGCCAGGCAAGATGAAAGCAGTGAGCATGAGAAGAATGCATAATTCCCTCTTATCTGCAATGGATACATTTCAGGACCTAGTGTGTGTGTGTGTGTGTGTGTGTGTGTGTGTGTGTGTGTGTGTGTGTGTGTGTGTTCTTTTCTGTATAGATAATAGGTTGATTTGTAAACTATACAAAGATACTAAGTGAACCATCCTAACACTATGCTGTAATGAAAGTTATGTAAGAATCTCTCTCTCTCAAAACACTCATGTGTACATTCATCTTGTAATAAGGAATTACAGTTTAATTGCATCAATAATCTTGCACCTTGTGGTCAATGTTGAGCAAAGTATGGACTACTCGAACACAAGGACTGTGATACTATGAATGTTGATGTGGCAAGTGATACAACAAGGTGATTGACAGGTAATATACAGTGAGGATATGCTACAAAGGAATTATACATATTTCAGATAGAACAGAACACAACATTGCAAATAATATCACACACTGCTCAAGATAAAAAGAAATTTACCACTTATTACTTAGTTTTTGAATTTCCTATACACTATTTTTTCAGACATGTTGGCAGCAGGTGACTAAAACCACAGAAATCTGAACTGAAGGGAATACAACTTTTCCTTTGTCTTTGTGTTTGTGTTATCAAAATTTAAATCAAGGGCCTCATATACTCTAAGAAGTGCCCTGTCCCTGAGTTACACATCCAGCCCACATACATCTGTTCCTCAATGTAATTATGATGTCAAGTTGGTGTGGCATTGGTAATCATTTAGATATGCACATGAGCAACAACTAGGAATGAAGTGTGATGTGGAGATGTGAGGATGAGGGCTCTGAAGCACAGAACACCCCTCCTCAGTGAGAAGACAGGGAAGCCATAACTAACAACACATAACACATTTTTAAGTTTTTCTAAGAACCACAATTTTCATTACTAAAAATAAATGAACAAATGGCCTTAAATTTCATGAAACCCTGTGTATACAAATAAAAATTCAGCACATAGCACTACTCATATTTCAGAGACCAGGAAGCTATGCACACAGTGCCAGTGTGAAGAGAGGTGAAAGCTTTCGAATTGACAAATTGACATATTATATATTAACAAGAAGTGGAATCTGAATGGGGCACTGAGACTATAGAGAGCAATTATAGCAGAAATGACAGGGAATCATCTCAGACTGAGCTATGTAGGGATCTCTTTAAACCAAAATAAGACATGGGCAACTTTCTCATAAGAGCCACTGATAATTAGTGTCCTGTATTGAGAAGTGTACTTAGGCAAAATGCAAAATACTCTAAAAATTTTGACTAAAGGAAGATTATCTTTGTAGTGAACAGCAATAGAAATTAGAAAATGTTAACAACTTGTAGGACCTCAGCTTTTCATCAGTCTTAAACTTTTAATTAACAGAATTTTTAAGGCAAACTTACATAGGCTCCTCTGCAGGCCTGTCTAAAGATCTGCACTGAAAAGAGACAAGTTTAAGTATCAGTAGCTACACACACACACACACACACACACACACACACACACACACACACACACCTCCACTCTGGTACAAAAAAAGAGACTTTTTCATATGAGGTCTTGTCTTGTGTTATAGATATTTTTTGTCTTATTCATTGGACATTATCGTTTCTGATTTTGTATTTTGTGAGTCCTCTTTATGTTTGTGGTTTTTGTTTGTTTGTCTGTTTGTTATTCTGGTTTTGATTGGTTGGTTAGTTTGCATGTTTGTTTCTTTGTTTTCTAAAGAGAAAAAAAGAAGGATATGGAGTTTGGTAGATGGAGAGGGAGGCAGGATCTGGAAGGAAGTGAAGAAGGAGAAACCTTCATCAAAATATATTATATGAAAACCTCTTCTTCAACAAAAATATTTTGAAAGAAATGTTTAAAAGGCAAGTAAAGAAACTTCATAGCAACCATAAACACATCTAATTGGACTTTCTATAAGCTGACAGGAAGTTGGGAGGGAGACTTTGGGGAGAGTTGAAAGGAGTAAATATGATCAAATACATTCTATATAGACATGAAATTCTCAAAAAATAAAAGTTTTAATAGGTTAAGTTGAAGATTCAGACTGAGCAATAATCAAAAGTTAGCATGCTTAGAAATATAAGATATAAGTGGAAAAAGGAGTAATTATATCATACTCTCAAAACAAAAGAAAAAAATTAAAGGTAAAAGGAGCTAGAAAGATGGCTCAGTAGATCAAATCAATGATTAATCTTCCAGATGACATGGGTTCACGTCCCAATACCCATATGGTCCAGAGGTCCTATATTTTCTTCTGGATTTCATAGGCACCAGATTATACACATGTTACATCAACATAAATACAGACAAAACACTCATACAAAAAATACTTAAACAACAAATTATAAACTAAAATGGGAAGAGTATATATGGCCATATCGACAAGAAAGGCATAACGCTGTAGCAGAAGATGGTAGTGTAGTTTAGGCTAGAATCCGTACAGACTGGGCTATCACAGGCTGAAACACAGAGACTCTAAAAATGCTAAGTTTTTCTTTGCAAATAATTCTCAATGCACAAAAAAATATCAGCAGATAATTTCTTTCAATGAGACATCAAACCATACACATCTAAGGTGTTTGTCATTTATCAGCTCTTAACTCCATATTCCTCCAAACCAGTTCTAAGTCACCAAACATTATTATTTTATCATTCTTTTTCTTTTAGTTTTCAGAACTCCTAAAAAATGAAGTTAAAAATTCAGCATTCCAAAAATAGTAAATTCAGGCTTACATCATGTACCTACTTGGCCATGTTTATTCTCAGAATGAAGCTGCACATTATAATTCTGCATAATTGAGAACTGCAGCCAAACAGACATCTACAAATTTTTGAGTAATGCTTTTTTTGGGGAGGGGGGTTTGCATGATAAAATGAATGAAAGATGGAAGAGATCAGGATTTTTTGCCATTTTAAATTCGGTGTTCATCTAGAGTGGTCCTGTGCCATATGGGACCACCTGGCTCCTTGGAACAAATTCTGTCACCATGACAACAGAACTCTAACTTTCCCTAACATCTTCAGGATTCTTACGACATACTCTATCCTACATCCTATTTTTTTTCTCCCTCAAATTAAATTATTGAACTACTCCTCACAATAAGCTATTCTTATACCCAATAAAAATTTGCCTTTATGGATTAACTACCAAGACCTAGCACATAGAAGAAATATTCCACAAAACTTCATGATAGAATCAAAACAGCAGGGAGAATTTTAGAAATTCTGGGAAATTCTGACAGTATGCCAGCAATCTACATGGGGAGGCAAAATCACAGTGCTGCAGAACACTTCATAATGTATACTGAATATTGTTTTAAATCAACCTATTTGTATAATATATCAATATAATAACACATATCTTATATAGCACATAATGAAAAATATAATAATAAGACCTAAAAAATGGTAGGAGGCAGGAATTGTTTCTCCTAATTTGCAAACGAGGAGATGCTAAGGTGGGAAAGTGGGACAACTCAAGATTTGTAACATCATAGTTGATGATCTTCTCTAGAATTATGGATTTCAAATAACAAGTGAATTGGGAGCTATAGAGAGAGCTCAGTGTTCAAGCACTTTCCTGGAATATTTGAGGATCTGAATTCAACCCTCAGGACTGCAAAAGTAAATAAAGGGAAGAAGGAAGGAGGGAAGGATGGGTTACAGAAAGGAAGAAGGGAGTTACAACAAAAGAGTATGAGAAGAACCTACTGGCTCATCCATCTTAAAATGAACACCAATGACTCTACTGGGTATGATTTTGTAGGAAGTTACTAAGTACATAAATTCTGGCTGAACACACATGCACACAGAAACACACCCAAGCATGCACACACACACATACACACACACACACACACACACACACACACACATACACACACACACACACATACATGCACAGTGATATTGTTTAGCAATAAGAACATTTTTCATCTCTGGAGATAAACAAATGTCGAAGTGAAAGGTGAGGGCATTATGTCTAGATCATGCTTTTTTATTTGTCCCTATTCATGTTCATGGTTTTATTTGTTTGTTTGTTTTAACTTTTCTAGATTTCTCATTCTCCCTCTTAAAATGTTCAGGCATTTGGTCTTCTGAATGTGTCTGCTCATTAACACACTTTCAGAAATCTCAAAGGAATAATTAACTGGGATAGGAACCTTAACTATCTCATATACGTTTTTAATTTGACATCAGTGAACAGTAAAATTATAGCCTCTCCAGTTGTGACTACAATACCTATATAAGTTTAATGAAGAAAAACACAATCACATTTAGCCTATTTGAGTAAATTATAGTATTCAGTCATTAGAGAAGCCCCCAGACCAAAGCAAAATTAATTCCATTATTATATGCTTTTCAAAATAAATTAGAAATAAAGTTTAAATAATAGTCAAAGCAGGAAAAGAGAATTGTCACAAATAAATAATGCAAGTGCAATTTATTCTTATCCACATGCCAAACACATCTGAGAACACTCATCATGACGGGGGAAGCCATCTCTCTAAAGGACTATGCATGCACACCAAAAGAAAGCAGTTTTCTTCTAGATCTGCTTCACACGAGTTTTTGACCAACTGATATTTGCTGTAGTCAAATATCTGCAAGCCATGTGCTTTTACTCCTCAAAAGAGAGAATGCTGGTCCTGTAAGAAATGCTATATTTGAGAAGCTATGGGAGGAGAAGTATTCTCCTCCAACTACTCTAACTCTGGAGGGCTGCTCATATGTGCTGGGAGTATATGGACACCATAATGCTGAGTCATATGTTCATCATGGAAAGGGAAATCAGAGGCAATGGGAAACACAGAAGGCCCACTGATAGAGGCCTCTGCTTTTGTTTACTTGTGTCTCCTTGCTGCCTAAAATGCTGCTTTCCCACCATGAGGATAGAGCTCTGGTGATATCATTTTCTAGATAGTCTCTAAAATTCTCTACTATGAATAGTCATACAATTTCCAATCTGAATATCTTCTCAGATGGTGTCATCCAAATTGTAAGCCTTATCTTCCACGAAGCCAGAGTTATATAAACTTAATGGACATAGCTCTGACTAATTCCTAGAATTTCTAAAAGGTGATCGTTTTACTGAGATAAAGCAATCTGCTATGTTAATATGCTATGTTTCCTTCTAATTTCTTATTTGGGGTGTCTATATTGACTCATTAAAAGTAATTTTGAGAAGTCCTGGCATAAGGTAGTCCAAGGATCATTCTGATGAAGAACTGTGAAGTCAGAGGGCTGGTATTCTTGCTATGGTAAGTAGGTGTGAATGCTAATAGGAGACATGCTTCAGTAAACATACATGGAAGGTGTTCAGTGAATGAATGAATGAATGAATGAATGAGTGAATGAACAAGCCAGTAGGTTATTGTTGTTATTCAGTTATTCTGACTGATTCTTTTTCTTTGGAGATTTATCTTGGGTTCTCATCTTAAGATATCTGGATTTGAATCAAAATACATTTAGAACCTGTGGTGGTTTGAATATTCTTGACCCATAGAAAGTAGCACTATTAGGAGGTGTGGCCTTGTTGGAGCAGGTGTGGCCTTGTTGGAAGAAGTGCATCACTATGGTGATAGACTTGGAAGCTCTGTCCAATGCAGAAGAGTTGATTTCTCCTGACTCCAGTCAGATCAAGATGCAGAACTCTTAATTCCTTCTACAACACTGCCTGCACACTGCCATGCTTCTTGCTATGATGTTAATGGACTGAGCCTCTGAAACTGTAAGCCATCCCCAACTAAATATTGTCCTTTTTGAGAGTTGCCTTGGTCATGGTGTCTCTTCACAGCAATAAAGCCCTAACTAAGACAAAACCCAAGGGAAACATTTGGTTTGGAAATGATGCTCTCTTCCCTTGCAACTTCCACATACTAATCAACTGAGAATGAGGCGCTACCATTGGCTTCTGGGGAGTCCTCAACCCAGAGTCCCTGAATAGCACTATATGAAGAAAGAAAGTGATTCAAATGAGAACGTGGCCTGTGATTCACAATAGCTGTCTGGTTTCTGAGGGTCTATTAAAATTAAATACTTGCTGCATTAAGGTTTCTAGCCACCCTAGTTTCATAGAGGAGTAGAGCACTAAATGGGAATTTTTGTGGGTCAATGGGCACTACACTTAGGTTTTACATTAGCCAGCTGTTTTAGTTAGGGTTTTACTGCTGTGAACAGTTACCATGACCAAAGCAATTCTTATATGGACATCAATTAATTGGGCTGGCTTACACATTCAGAGGTTCAGTCCATTATCATCATGGTGGGAACAGGGCAGCATCCAGGCAGGCATGGTGCAGGAAGAGCTGAGAGTTCTACATCTTCCTCTGAAGGCTGCTAGCAGAATATTAGCTTCCAGGCAGCAAGGATGAGGGTCTTAAAGCACACAACCACAGTGACACACCTACTTCAACAAGGCCATACCTACCTGAACAGGGTCATGCCTTCTAATAGTGCCACTACTTGGGTTGAGCATTTACAAATCATCATACCAGTGAGTTGACCCATCACTCTAGACTACTTCTGCTCACATCTGACACATGCTGCAAATGTTATAATGTAGAAGTCTGAATCCAACAAACTCTGTGGATTTGATTTGGTTCTGTGTGGAGATCACAGTAAACTGAACAACACTTGACAGCTCTAACAACTAAAACGAAGCTTCTAGCCACTGTGACCACGGTACTCTATACCAAAATAAGTCAAGTCTTATCATAGACATAACCGGTAGACATCAGCAGAAAAAGATTTTGTCAACAGACAACACAATGCAAGGAGATGCTTGTCTCCTAATGTGCATCAAACAATAACAATTACCATTTGCAGAGTCTGGAAAAAACTAAAAGTATCGAACACAGACTCTCTTGGCGGGGGAAGAGCTACCTTTAGAGATTCTGTTATTGCGAATGACTCAGAATGGAACTACAAAGAGATCATAGCAGATCCCACTGCTAAGCATCAAGTATCCTTAATTATTCATGGGAAAGCACAGCTCAGAAACTGTGTCAAGCTCCTGAGGAAAACGCCTCGGGACCTGAAATACACAGTGAGCTGCCAGGTCTATAGGATCAGACTCTCTGTGTTTTTTATTCTCCGAGATGCCAGCTTTGGAAACTTTGCCAAGCACTGGGTATATTTCTGAATCTCAGTTTCAGCATCTTTAATATAGGTGTAATGAGAGGGTCTAAATTTGAAGATTATCTGGGAACTGGAGTACAAAACTGTATGCAAAGCCACAGGCAGAGGCCAGTGCCTAACACATGGCCCTCAAAGTGTCAAAGCCCATTACTGTTAGCGTTAAACACAATGCAGTGTAAATGATGACTGGAAGCTATTTTCTTGGGTAGCAACAAATTTATTAAAACCCAGTGTTCTAGTCAATCATCTCAGTACAGCATATATCACCAAGGTAAAAGGTAATCCTTCCCTCCCAAAGAAATGTTTACTGCAAAGTAAATTAATTAATTAATAAAACAAACAAAACAACAGCAAAATACACACACAAGTAAATTAGTACAGTGAAGGGTGTCACACTGAATGAGTTGAGTAATAGAATATGACAGGAATGTGTCCTTAGTTTGGGGTCAGGAAAGGATGAGGCAATATTTAAGCTGGTCTCCAAATAATAACAAGGTACCTGCCCGGGGCAAATCTGGGTCAAGAGTTTCTGGAGAAGGGAATACTGAGTTCTGTGGCCTTGAGGCACAAAGAGCCTGGAGGGCCTCTGAAGCAGTTTCTATCCCACAGTGATCATAACAGGAGAGCATGTACCAAGAGAAACTGTTTTCTTAATGTGCATCTTGAGTCTCCAGGGAGAGGCATCTGCTTAGAGTTACTGTACACAGAACCAGAGCCTCAGTTGAGAATCCCTGATATGTTTTATAAAATGTGGCAGGATGCAGCAGGAGGGGGTACCTTAGTAGGCCCATGCTGAAGCATCACCTCATCCTAGGTATCAGCCATAGGACTGGTCTAGTATAAAAGGGAGTTTATTTGGGAGGGGTCTGGGGAAGGCAGTAGAGAGAGAGGAAGAAAGGGGACGGGGAAGAACAGAAAGAGAGAGGCGAGGAAGAAGGAATGAGGCTGGCTAGGAACACATGGAAAAAGAGGAAAGAGCTAGATAGCTAGATGATAGATAGATAGATAGATAGATAGATAGAAGTAGAGTTCTGAACAGTCCTTTTATATCTGAACTGGCTTGTACCTGTCTGTTGCCAGGTAACTATTGGGCAGAGCCTAGAGGAAATGCTAACAATCCCCACCAATTAGCTCCATCTTTTTTTGTTGTTTGGTAAAGAGTACAAAACAAGCTGATAAGTTCATCTCACCCCAGATCTTTTCTCCTTGCAAGTATGGACCTACCACATTTATGTTTGGGAAATTGGTAGACTGGGACTTATCTGAGGAAATTGGTAGGTAAATTAAAGTTTCCCCAAGGTTGGTATGTAGAGATGATTATCAGGGAGAAATTTTTTAGGTCAAGAGAAGATGTCAAACTTGTTAAATAATTTTTTTTAGGGCAAGAATCTACCTGGTCTTTGTTTTACAGTTGAAATTGGGACATAGGAACTCAGGGGTGTGGCCCCTTTGCTGCTGCTGCTGCTACTCCAGTGAGTAAGCTTACACCCATGCACATACTCACAGCTCTAATTAGAGTCGGGGTTATACAAGGAGCAGGAGAGAAAATATGAAGTAAGGAAGGGAATGCAGAAAGAGATTCTGGGAAAAGTTAGGGGGCAGATATGGTCAAAATATGTCATTGATATATATGAAATTCTCAAAGAATAGATAAATTATTTTTTATTAATCATTTTATTCTTTACATTTCAAATTATATCCTCCTTCCTGGTTACCCCTCCACACGCCCGCCAACCCATTCCCCTGTCCCCTTTCTTCCCCTACGTATTCACCCACTCCTGCCTCACTGCTCTAAACATCCCCCTATGTTGGGTTATCAAGCCCCCACAGGGCCAAGGGCCTCCCCTCCCATTGATGTCAGATTAGCCATTAGATAAATTGTTTTTAAAAGAAAAAGAGAGGAAGGAACAGAGGGATGGAAGAGGGAGGGAAGAAAGGAGAAAGGGAGCGAGAGAGTGAGGAAGGAAAAAAGGGACTCCTCTCACACAACCCTACCAGGGCTGTCAACCACATAAATCACTCCATATCATCTTTAGACCTGAACCTCAGAGGAACTCAATATTAAGGATCCACAAAAAAATCCTGAGACACTCTACAGAGAGTAACCACTAAGGTATTCCACTGCTAGGTCCATTAACACAGAGGAGTCCAAACATGACGTCCTAAAATCTGCATGGCACTGGGGTCTTAAAAGAATAAAGCAGTGTTCTTCTATAAATAGCTATACTGCAAGACCAAGTGGTACTCACCCAACACAGAGAGAATCACGTACACATCAAAAAAATGACCCATATTGCTTCTAAGAAAAAGACAGTAGGCATCATAAGTGGCAGGGAGAAAATTGCCCTAGTGGGGTTTTCTTTTATCCTTTTTTGATAATGATTTGTATAGAGAGTGAAGAATATTACCCTGATGCATGTTATATAACATGGGAAGTAAAAAGATTGTATGGCAGTTGGTCCTTTGAGATATAGTTTAGTTTTGTTTTTCTGACTCTATTTACACTTTTATAAGTATAATAAACAAGAGCCTACTATTTTTTCTCTTAATAGAGAAGTATCGGCCACATTATTTGACATAAAGTCCCATGCATCATCCTTTTTATGTCTTTCCTTCTGATTTCTCCTACAGTAGTCAGCTAAGAAGCAACACACATCTAAGGACCAAAATGGCTGGGAGGAAGCAAGCAATAGTTACCACATGAGAGTTGTAGTAAAACAGCAGCTTTGGCACTAAAAGTGCGCTATGAAGCAACACACAAGTCTAAAAGGAATGTTTGCACGCATTCAGCTCTGCAATGAAACTGGAAAAAAAACTGCAAGTAATGACTGTTTAGGTATCAGACATGTTTTATCTCAAATTATTACAGCTGCATACATTCAAAGAAATGTGTTCTGTGTGTAATGGAGAACTGCGCAAAATTTCAACATCATTGCTGTTACCATGTTTTTATAAAATCCAGTTAAATCGCCTACACTCCAGAGCACATTGCCCAATGCTGAAACAACTGGACATTATCTCAAAGATGAGCGTATCATAAGCATGGCAAGTTTTCCAAAACTGTGCTTTTATGTAGTCTACTATGTTTGCAGCTAGAACTGAAGAATAGCTTGGAGTTAAATTATAAAATTGTAGAAGCTATACCTT
Organism: Mastomys coucha; assembly: GCF_008632895.1. Classification (NCBI taxonomy): domain Eukaryota; kingdom Metazoa; phylum Chordata; class Mammalia; order Rodentia; family Muridae; genus Mastomys; species Mastomys coucha. The sequence continues at coordinate 37,433,751 of NW_022196910.1, forward strand.
TACTAAGAGCATTCTGCTAAGTCTTAGAGACCGTAGGCTAAACATACAGGAGACATTTGCACAGTTTCACTTAACCTCAGTTATTTCTAGAATAAAAGAAACTGGGCTCATTGCACAGATTCATTCCTGGGTTACAAGATTGCCAAGAATAGAGAGAAAAAAGATAATTATTCTCCCAAATAAATCAACAGTCATGGATTATTTCAGATTATAAGCAAAATAGGTACATATGCACACATCAATGCCTAGACTTTAATGATATTATCACAAGAGATGATAAAGCCCTAAAATATCAATTCGAAAAGTTTGACATGGTTATACTCATAAGATTTACATATTTTCTTGTATTTGATAGAAAATACTCTAGCACATAAAATACAATAATATTAATAATTATGGAATGCATATTTAATAAAACCTACAGTTACTTTCAGAAGCCAATTTATTCCCTCACACATTCCTATCAGATCAGCACTGTTATTATACTCACATGCCAGGAGAAGAATTGGAGAATTAGGACTTCAGTTATTTTTCTTAGTTTCAGAACCTATAAAATGGAGGTAAACATAATAATGTGAGGGTGGTGTTAGGCGTGCAACAACTGAAAGAATCATTTGCTAACAGTTACAACATGGTCTGATTCATGGTAACATATATGTTTGTTCTCATAACAAGCAATAGCACTGTTGTAGTAACACCCCAACATTATAAAACTTCTAAGCATATTATACATTCTCCAAAACTCTAGATGCTGCCCACCCAACCCACCCAACCACTCACTCCACCCCTTACTATAAACAAGAGAGTCATTCTCATACAAAGTGGCCATCAGATGAAATGTTTGCAGATCATTCTCAAATTGGAACAGTTACCCTCACAGATCATGGTAGCAACACAAAAGGGAGGAGCTAATTTGTAAGGTGAACAAGGCCCACGTTATTTAGAACTTGGTAGACCATAACCAGCTTCCTGAATTGCACTAGAAAGCAAATTGGCAGCAGGGGCTGAGCACTTAAAGAGCCTCAGGATAATGTGCTCCCTGTGGCTCACTCACTTAGCACTTTAAACCAACAGTTAGTTCTATTTGCTTAGTTTAGAACTCAATAAAACTAGGCACAGGGGTGCTAAGCACACACAGAACACAGAAATGTTTACACATGTCCAGAAAAAAATTAAGAAAGGAAAAATTACATTACCATCCTGTTTGAACACAAGGATTCCAGCCAAGGTCCAGGACATTCATACTTATGAAAAGATGGCCCTGATGCTCTACTGCATACGAGTAGTTTTACACAACTGCCTTTAAGACCATCTTGGCAACACAGCATGGATACTAAGCTCATCAAACATCCAGTACTTGTCAGAAGTTCTTTGTCTAAAACCATGGGCAAAACTCAGCTCCGAGTGGAGACTTAAATCCCAGAAAGCACAACTAGACAGAGCTATAAAGGAAACACACTCTGACTGTGGACTTTGCACTTTCTACACATCACTCTACAAACTCAGGCAGCAAACCTTAAATAAACACACAAACAAACACACAAATCAAACAAACACACAAATCAAACATGGAGCATCTCACAGGGAAAACCAAAAACAGTCAAGAAACTCAGAAAACAAATTAGGAGAGACACTTGCAGATCACCTATATAGAAAAATACTAGGAAACCTGATAAAGACTTAATGAAATAATACTTTGTATATCTCAGTAGCAAATTATCAAATAACCCAACATAGATCAATGAATACATGAATGAACATTCCCCCAAGGAAGGCATACTAGCGGGTATTGGTTATTTAAAAATTCAACACCACCAATCAATGAAATGTAAATCAGAATGACGAGATGTAGGCTTATATGTATAAAAAATGGCTGCTTTTAAAATAGATAAAAGATAAGTGTTGGTGTAGGTACAGAGAAAGGGAACCCATGTCTCCTTTGGTGGGAAGGAAGAGTGGTATAGCAACTGATTTGGTAAAGAAATCAAACCAAAACTACCACATAGCTCAGCAATGCTGGGGATCAACCCAAAGGACATCAAACTGCTACCCTTGAAAAGATAGCTGCACTGCATTATTCACAAGAGCTAAGACACAGAGCACAGCTCAGTGGTTGACTGCTAGCTTAGCATGCAAAAGGCTCTGAGTTCAATCCCCAAGCACTAGCCAGCAGCAGAAGCTACCAAGTACAGAAACAACTGAACTATCCACTGCCAGGTAGAAGGACAGAAGCCTGTGGTACATTTACATATGGAATAATTTTTCATTTTTCACAATAGGATAAGCCTGGGGAAGTTTAGGATATGCATCCTAAGCCGGACATACCAAGAAAAAAACTATGCAATCTCACTTGCATGCTGAATGGAGTGAGAAGTCAGTTAGATCCACAGGTCTAAAGAATGAAAAAGTGGTTACCCAAGAAGTTGGGGAATAGATGAGTAGGAAATGAGGAGACTTAGGTCAAAGACAATAAAGAGTTTTGGGGACAGATAATAAGAAAATATGCTTTAGAAATTGCATTCAACATGAGACTTTAATCCTAATATGAATCCTAACACAGAAATACCCACCAATCACGTACCAATCTTAGTGTAAAGATTTAAAGTTTCCTGAAATCATGATAAACCTAGGGTTAATCTGAACGCTTCCTCTTTCTCCCTAAGCAGCAGCCCCACCCCCACATAGGGGGCAGTATTAACACAGCCTTATAAACCTGTAGGTCAGGTCTGAGACTCCCACACATAACTCTCCACACAGCACAAGGAAAGGATTTACTGAAACTCCAAAGTAAACTAACCAGTCAGCAAAAAGTGCTTCTTGGGGTCATGAATGCACGAGCTCAAAAGGTGGGGGTGCTTACAAAGTTGAGTTCAACTATGACTCAGGAGCTGCTTATATCTCAGCACTTAGAAAGGAATGTCCTACTTAGGTTGTCACTGTACTGTCATTTTGTATGTCCTCTGACTGAGGTGGCCAAGTTACTTAATTGCCTTGAGCCCGATAGAGTTGCAATGCATCTGATTATCCCTGGGGTACAAAAGCAATAAGGATATTTGTCATTTTGTCATAGTCAGTCTCAATCTTACTGACTGACAGTCTCTCTCTCCCTCCCTCCTTTCTTCCCTCTTTACCCCACTTCTCTCCTGCCTCCTTCCCTTAGTTTTATTCACATCATAGCCTGAAGAATCCAAAGACTACTTTATGAAATGAATGAAAGTAGACTTAAAGATTGAATACAAACTACCCAAAGAGAGAGGGGTGTGAGTCTGTTGGGTCAACACAATGAATTCCTCCAGCATAAGAATTAACATCTTCGACTTGATAAGCTAGAGAAACTGTCTCACTATGGAATCAAAGCATAGAGAACTTATTGATAAAGATAGCTAATGAATCTAGGAGAAGCTGTCAAATTATAAGGTTGATTGAGCTCATTAATTCTTAAATTGATGTCTATCTAAACCTAAAATTAAATGAAAGGGGAATTTGATGAGAAGTCAATAGATAGAGATGTCTCTGCAGTTATTGTAGTTTCCACAGCTTCAGGGATGTTGTGCTGTGTGTTGGAGACATGTTCCTAGCTTGGCCCTCTTTCACACAGCTCTTATAGTTGTCAGGTTGAGTTTGTTCCTGAATGGCACGTGACCATACTAGACAATTTAAACACAAACATCATGAAAAAATCACGGACTAAATGAAATGAACATACTACTATTTAATGATAAATATGACTTCCTCTTCCTCTCTGATGGGTGGAAGGCTTAAGATTCCAAAGATGGTGGTTGGGATACAAAACCATGAGATGGAAGGATTCTTGAGCCCTCCATCACCAAGTGAAGGGGAGCAAGCCAGGTAAGGTTCTGATTTCCAATTTTACTTAGCTATCAATGCTATAACGAATTTTAAGTCTCCAAATTTGTCAAAATGCAGAGAAGCTATTTTGGCCCTAGCAACAAAATCTGAAACTCATTAAACACTAAATGCATACCAGACACTCCTAGATGCTTCTCAAAATGTTATCTTCTATAGTACTCACATGAGCCTTCTGAGCCTCCGAATCCCCATAAGCAATCCAAAGGTAGAGAAATCCTTTGTAGTGTGTTACAAAGAGGAGGCAGAGTTTGCTAGGCTAAGCAAATACCCTAAGAATAGAGCAGTGGTTCTCAACCTTCCTAATGCTTTAATATAGTTCCTTGTATTATGATAATAGCAACCATAAAATCAATTTGCTGTTGCTTTATAACTGTAATTTGCCTGTTATTAATCATAATATTTGTATATTTATTTAGAAGTATGAAAATCTACTATGCAAAATATCTGATATGTGACCCCTGTGAAGGGTCTTTTGAACTGCAAAGGGGTCATGACCCACAGATTGAAAACCAATATCCTCAAGGTTATACAGAAAGAAAAAACGGAATTTCAACTCAGAACATCCCAGACACTGGGTTAAATCATTGAGGTACAGAAGATCTAGATGGACATAGGAATACAATGGTGAACAAATCCAAATGGATTCTGATTCATCACAAAGCACTCAGATTGGTTGGGGACAGGCATTCATGGAATAGATAGAAACAAAACAGTTGCAGTACATGATATGATACAGAAGAGGGAAAGATTTAACAGGAAAGAGGGATAAGTAGAAGAGACGGGGGGGGGAGAAGAAGAGAGGAGAGGAGACATAGCAAAGGGAGAATGGAAGCTAGCTAGCTAGATTCAAGTAACTGGGAATGATATTTCATGTGAAGGGTCAAATAGGTGCAGGAACTAAGTGGATAGAGTAAGCATAGGAGACATGAGAGTATAAAAACTATAAAGTGAAGAGAGGTATTTTAGGGCAAGATACACTCAAAAAGTCAAACAAAGTCCAAAACACAGAGATTCATAATTCAGCTAAAGACAAAAAAGCATGGCATATTTTAAAGTGTTATTTATGTATACCCCATGGGCGGTGTCTCCTGCTACAGAACCCATCTAATGAGAAAAGTGGCATGGAATTGCTTTTAGCTGAATTGTTCAGTGAAACCATCTCAGCCCTGCAAGGCATTCTGGTCAGCTTGAGTGCACTCCAAGCACAATACATGCAAATCACAAATACATCCTGCCGTGCCTGGGTAGATGCCTTAAAACAAGTAAAAAGGCTAATAGAAAAATGTAAAGCAGAAGCCACTGGGTTGGTAAGAAAAATCATGATGTTGGCGTGGTCTCTCCAGTTCACTGGGCTTGGATCTTAGATCCAAGCTGACTGGGGCTCTGGGGGATGAGGGTAGCCTCATCATGCCACATGGAGTCCTGCAGATAACAGCCTTAATTAAGTAATGTAAGGAACAAATTAAACAGATTTGGTCCAGTTTCTGCTGGGCAGATTAATTAGTGTTCCCAGTGGCATAACATGCTCATGGGGAAATACCCAGTAGCCAAGATGGTATAAAATTGAGGCGGCAATATGACTCTCAGGCAGTTTTCTATAGGTCCCTGATACTTAACACATATTTTGCAAACAGAGGCACAGATTTGCTTTAAATTATATTTTCCTAGATTTTAGACAAGAATATTTTTTGATAAATTTTCCCCTCTCCCTCTCTTTTTCTCTCTATAACAAATGTTCATTTTCCTCGAAATAGGAATGTTTTGATAAAACACTGTGTCTTATCCATAGGCAGCAAAGTTGAGCAAGGGAAAGTTAACTCATCAATTACTATTAGGGCAAACTCTCAAATACATCTAGACCCCCATAATCCTCTGGGCTGGTGTATTAGTCACTTTTCTCATTGCTGTGACCAAACACCTTAGAAAAATTGGTTTAAATGAGGAAGAGTTTATTTGAGCTCATGGTTTAAAGACACGTTGTCCTGTAGAAACCATGTTCTGGGAATGTAGAAACAAAGTTTCAAAATTGTGAAAACAAAGTTCTGGTGGTCAGAATGTTGAGTCAGAGTGAACAGGCTAAGTTGAGAACAGCCAAAACAAAAGTAACTGTTCTCAGAAAGACCCCTCTATCCCTCCCTGTGTTAGATTCCTAGGAAGCCCACAAATGTTATCCTGACCATGCCATCAAAAAAATTCCCCGACCACCCAGTTTCTTCCCCCACTTAAGGGACTTTCCAACTCAGTCCTTTCCCAGGGACTTTCCAAGGCTAGATGCAGAGTTGGAAGAAATTAGCTAACCAGACCAAGAATAACCTCCCTGAGCAAGCCAACCAATGCCTGAAGAGATCCTTTGTCCTGGGTTGCACCAATCAGAGTAAGCCAGCTAGCCCTGTTGCCTAAATCTGCCCTTCTGTAAGGTATAAAATGTGTTTGCTTTTTGAGCTCTGGGTTGAATCTCCCTGCAAGGTTCAACAACCCCACGTGCATTGGATCAATAAACCTCTTGCCATTGCAGTGATCTGTCATCAAGTTGTGTTCTGTGGGGTCACATAGGCTAGACCTCTGGGGTCTTACAGTCCACCATGGAGGGAAAGGAGTCGAGAGTGGCTTGAACTGTGTCCTGACTAACTACCTTCCTTTTGTAAAAGTAACTTTTACTCACCAGATGTTAATTGTCATCTTGAAGGCTTACTGATGAACAAGCTTACCCTTTCTAGTTCTCTCTGAACTCTAGCTTAGCTGGCTCAACTCAGCAATTCTGGCTCAAAACTCCTCTCCAAACTGACTGATTCAAACTGGGTTCTCCTAGCTTCTCATTGAGTTGACCTTGGAAAAACTGCCTCTGAACTACACAAACTAAACTGCACCAATTGCACTGACTGCACTAAATAATTCAAACTGGATATACCTGCATGAACTCAACTGAACTTAACTGCATTCAACTGAAATACACTGACCCATACCAAACTGCACTGAACTAAACTCAGCTGAACTCAACTGAACTCCACTGCATTGCCTAAACTCAACTGAACTGCACTCATTGAACTGCCCTCCATCTCACTCACTCTGCCTGCTCTTAAGCAGCCTCATTTTTTCCTTCTGATTCTGTGAGGGTTGGGCATATCTTATCTCTGACTCATTCTGGTCCTCTGGTCCATCACTTTGTCTGCCCCTCAATTAGGCACCACTTTCAAACATGGTTGTTTCCTTCTATATACTAACTTTACCTTCATTGTTTAGGATTAAAAGTGTGTACTAAGGGCATGTCTGCATACCTGCCTGAGAGATTAAAGGTATGTCATTCCAGCTAGATCACACATACCTAGAAGTTATTTGGATGTGATTCCTTGACAGAGCAGCCATATTGCTGGATTCAAATTCCTCTACACCTTTTTTCTTTTGATCTTGTCTGAGACTCAAGCTCACTTATATTCAGGGTGACTTTCTTATCTCTATTACACTTTCCTGGAGTTGCCCTCAAAACATACCCAAAGCTCCAAGTAGTTCATAACCCAAGTTGACAATGGGACTTAGCCATTACTGGTAGGTACTATGATACCCACTGTTTTGATAGGTAAATTAAGGTTTTCTCACACATGATTAATTCATTGAACTACTAATTTACATTTCAACAATTAAGTTTTTATGTTGTTAGTCCAGACATAATGTTTGGTGATTCCATACTTCTGATCCTAAATATGCTTGTTCATATACACATCATTAAATGTCCCTCATTTCTTAAAAGATAATTTCTTGATGTGCATCTAACATGAGATTGCTCTAGATAAAAGAAGTGGCACTGATATAAAAGTTCATCCAAAATAACTGTACCTAAAGAATCCTAACCAGAGGTTAAGAAAGGACATTATTTAAACCTTTTCATAATTTCTGTAGTATAAGATATGTGGCTTAGACCTGAGCATTCATGTCCCATTCAAAGAAAGAATTTGAAAGAAAAAAAATAAATAGAAAAGAAGATAATGACCAAGGTAGCAACAGAAAAGCAAAACCAGGAACCAATGAGAACATTTTACTGGCCCTTGTTTTTATAAGTAAATAAAAATTACTTCAGTTTGGCTATGACTCACAAATATCATTGCCCTGAAAATTTAATTCATGTAGCTGTGTTGGAACAAGGGATCTAATGGAAGGTGTTCAGCTCAGGATGGCTCCTTAGTCAGAAAGGAAATAATGTAATTCTCCTAGGAGTTAAGTTGCTTCTTGGGAAGAGTTAGTTGTTTTAAGAGTGAGCTTTTTTTTCTTAGCTCCTCCTTGCTCCTACACTCCTTCCAAACTGCTCTGTTATTAAGCAGCAAGAAGGCCCTTTCCAAATCTTATGTAGATGTCAATACCACATCCTGGACTTTATAGCCTTTAGATGCATAAATTATGCCATGACTGACAAGATGGATCATCTAGTAAAGGCACTTGGTGCCAAGATTGACAATTTGAGTTTGATCTCTGGAATCAACAGGGCAAAAGGAGAAAACCAACTGCAACTTGTCCTCTGACCTCAGCAGGTTTGCTGTGCTATGCAGAGTCACCTGCCACATACACACCACAGTAAACATGCAATGCATAAATGTAATTGTAAAGAGTTTCTAATTTCCTAGCCTGTGACATATTATGACAACAACACACAAAAAAAATGAAGATACTTTTATTAAACCAGCTTCCTATATGCTTGTCAAACTTGAGACTTTAAAGTTGCTGATTAGTTGCAATGTATTCTAGTTTTAAAATCCATCTTCAAACTGATGACATTGCCTCTCACCTTTTCCATTCTGAGACATTTAAAAGGGCTGTGACCAGCAGAACACCAGCAAAGGTTCAAAGCATATGGATGTCCAGAAAGATTAAATAGCTATCCCAAAATTTTTACACGTTACACAAAATTAGTATTCTTCCTTGGACCAAGGCTGCCTGGTCCATGACAGCTATTGAAAGCTGACAACTAACAAAAAAGAAGATAAAAATTATTGAATGTTATCTTACATACTTGGCAAGGTCAAGGAATAGCACTCTATCTACAAATATCCTTATCAGATATCAAGAAGTAGATATCAGGTTTCTGCAGGCAAAATCTGAAAGTTAATTTAAACAGATAAGAGCATACTATGTTTGAAGAATCATAAACAGAAAATGTTTATGGAGAATATAGATTCATATCCAGGTTCAGATATGAACCTCAAGAGGTGGTTATCTAGGGTTCAAATCATAAAGGGCACCATGGCTTTATGTATAAGCTTTATTCTGCAAATCAGTTGCTTTAATATATAGTGTATAGACTACATCCATGCAATGAATATGATGTGAGTACAACTGTACATGGCCCTGTGTCTGGAAGACAAACAGGGTAAGGGTCTATAATTACATTTAAGCCTGATCCTTCAATAGTGGAAAAAAAAAGAGGTTATGAAATCTACTAGGGACATCTAGGAGGATAGTTCTCAGATATGCTTGGGAGAGCTAAGCCTGGCTCCTGGGCGGTGTATAGATTGGGCAGATGGTGTTTAATGTCATGCCCTTAGGATCATGTAAAGAAAGTACTTTAGAAACAGCATTTACATGAAGTGACATGTATTAGGACCAGAACATCTGCTGAAGAGACCCAAGAAACAATACCATTCTTGCCATCATCATCTATAGCCATAATGATTGTGGGGATGTGTTGATGTCTTAAATTGTCCAGGATACATTAAAAAGAACAGTATTATATACACAGGTAATTTACTAATAACTCTTTAGATCCACCTCAATGAATATGAAATAAAGACTGCTTTTACTTGGCATTTTGATAATTATCTTTCAATTTACAGTGTTAAGTATTTCTAGAGATTAAGACTTTCACATCAGAAGTCAACGGTGAGTTCCCAGACAGCAATGAGAATGGAAGGAAAGAGAAGCAAATGTTCTTAGTCAATACCACAATATTTCATGGCAATATTTAAGAAACTATTGATAGTGTAAAAAGAAGAATGCTTGGTATTACCAGCAATGAGAAAAAATAAAATCTGACAAAAACTCACGAAATACTAAATGTGAAGGAAACATACTTTGAGTAGTTATATTTAAACTTTTCAGAAACAGGGGGACATTTTTAGAAGACTAGTCATTGTTTGGCTTATAAAATCTAGCTACATTTATAGATACATTGTTCATAATGACGTTGATACAGATAATCTGACCTCTCACAGACCGGTAAACTTCCTAAAACCCAGAAGTTTGGAAACCACCAGGAGTTCCAACACAAACTTGCGTACTGCTAACTTAGGAAAGTTCTTTATTCTCTAAAGCTAAAGAAAGGCATGTCCGTAGCAAATCTGCAGCTTTGTCTGCATGTGAGTCTCCTGCGAATTGGAATGGGGACTGTCTCAGACTCTGTTGCCTGACATTGGAGCTCCTTCCTCTACCTAGACTGCCTGGTTGGGCCTCAGCAGGAGAGGATGTGCCCAGTCCACATGGGACTAGATGTCCCAGGGTGGGGTGTTACCTAAGGAAGGGTTCCCCTCTCAGAGAAGAAGGGGAGGGGGCAATGGGGAGAAGGATTTGTAAGGGTAGGACTGGAAGGAGAGGGGGAAGAGGGAGGCTGAAATCTGATGTAAAGTGAATAATAAATATAAAATATTTCCCAAATATAAATTATTGGGGAAAAAAAGCATGTTAAATGTAAAACTTGTTACAGTGAAAGGTATCCTGCACTCTAAACACTAAATAAGAGAATATTGCAGCTATCACTTTCACTCACCCCACACATTCTTCTTGAAGCTTGAATAGGAAATATAAATAAGTAAATAAAGAAAGAAGGTTATAAATGCAATAAGCTTCAAAAAAAACAATAACAACAATAAAAAAAAAATCACCCGAAAGTCAAAAGTTAACATCTTTAAAAGATTTTGATCATCATGACTCAAAAGATATTAAAATACTTGCAGGTCATTAAGTGCTGATGGCTGAGCTCCTGATGAAACATCCATTCCACGGACATTTCTTACTCAAAAGTAATGAAGTCGACCTACACAGGAAGAAGGAAGGTCTTATTTCTTTTGTCTACCTGTGAGCTTTCTTCTATGAAGGTAGGAGATGTGGCTGAGAAAATAAATGCGAGACACCACATGTGAAAACTAGTTACAGAGCTGTGTGACAAAAATGAGTTCAGCATACCATAGGCAACAGCTCAGCTGTTTGCCGTAACAGGAGCGTCCAATGTACACGTGTACTCGGCATCTAAGTAAGGACTATATTCAGCTAAGGAAAGTTAGCAAAACTATGTGATGAATAGCAGCGTCAAGACCACCATGCTTCAGAAGGGAGAGAGCCATAACCAAGAGGAACAGCCTTGAGAAGCTCAAAGGATTCTGCAAGTTGGCAGCCATTTTCAGTCCCTTAATATACTTTAAAGCACTCACGCATCACCTTCTCCATCAGATCTGCTTACCTTCAGATAGACCCTTAAGCCTTTGAAGTTGTACTGAAACAACTCCCTGCGGCTTACCTCACAGAACTCCAGCAGAGTCAGAAGGGCAGGGAATTCTCACCTATCAATGGGACATGTTTAACTCTATGTGGCTAGACTCACAGCTTTTAAAACATAAGAGATTGTTCACGTCAAGACTAATCATGTATCGCTGCCAGAAAATAAAGTAAATATCTTTTCTCAAAATTAACCATGTATAAATTTGTCATGGGGTTATCTTTGATTAACTTATTATTATTATTAACTGATTATTTAGCTTTCTAACAATCAAACAGAAAAATTAGCTTAGTTAGACTAGGGATGTTCCTCAACGGTAAGGCAAGAACTTAAAATTCAAGGCCCTAGGTTCAATACAGAGAAAAATGTAACTAGATTAAGGATTAGGTGCAGATAAAGTCAAGAGGAAATAATAAGGTAAAGGAAAGCATTACTTTTGCCATCACCAGTTAAACAGAGTGCTGCATTTAGCAAGGCTGCTAAGTACATGAAGTAAAATTTCCCAACACAATTTTTATCTAGCAAGGTGAGAAACCCAGGGTATTTTATGGGAATCTGCCACAGCTAGCAGAATCCTCTACCTTCCAGATTCATGTGTGGCTATCAACATTAAATTAAAATTCTGGAACAATGCCCAGAGTTTCCTGTTAACTAGAAACCAAGCATGCACCTCTAAGAAAATGGACTGCTGCTGCTGCTGCTGCTGCTGCTGCTGCTCCTCCTCCTCCTCCTCCTTCTCCTCCTCTTCTTCTTCCTCCCCCTCCTCCTCCTTTTCCTCAGAACATGGTCACACTCCTTCTCAAACTTCTAACATTCTTGGAGTCTGCATTTCTCTGGCCCAGCTGTGATATCAGTTTTCAAAATGATGTGTATGTAGCAGAGTGAGTACACTACTTTCAAAAATAGATTGAAGAAAATCAGGTCCCTAATAGAATTCATTTTTATGTTGAGCAACTATTTGATAGACAGCATCATAAATAGAAGTTTAAGAAACTATGTGTCAGCACAAAATAAATAAATAAATAAATAAATAAATAAATAAATAAATAAATAAGCAACCATACTACCCAGGGAGCATGGCCACAAGAATGACTATGGGTCAGATTGTCTCAGAACTAAACATATTCCAGGCTTTAGGAAAGTGATTTGGTGCACACACTGTGTATTACATAACTGTGTCAAGGGAGTTAGTGTTTCACGCTCTAATCAAACACATTCGCATTCCTAAAGTAAAACATAAGTTAGCTGGAAAGAGGACTGCAAATAGCTTTACATGCGATCAGTGAGGTGGTTGGGTTAAATGAGATGTAAACAAGGATTTCTGCTACCCAGAAAATGTATCCGGAATTACATGTGAACTTGGTTGAAGAAAACACAATAGAAGAAAACAAAACTTAAGAAATGAAGATGTGGCTGAACATGGCGGCACATAGATCTAATCCCACCACCCAGAAGAAAGAACCAGAGACATCTCTGTGAGCTCAGGGACAGCCTCGTCTACATACTAAGTTATACACACACACATATACACATACAGAGAGAGAAAGAGAGAGAGAGAGAGAGAGAGAGAGAGAGAGAGGCACATATGCATGTATATATAAACACACACACAAAGAAAGAGAGGAGAAAGGAAATAAGGAAGAAAAGACATACATACAGACAGATATTTGAGCAAAAGTGAAGTAATGTGTGAGGAAAATGGTAGACTGAAAGAAGGTAATAGACGGTTTGAGTTCCTGTAGTATAGACAAGGTGTAGACAAATTGATGCCATGATCTACATATCCAATGAGCAAACAAAAAGATAAGTCTCAAAACCAACTCTGGAGAAAAAACACACAGAGGACTTGAATAGTTCTTGAGTTGACTTAAACAGTTCTTGAATTGACTTGTATTGCCATTGTAAGAGGCAGAATAACAAGAAATACCCACAACACAATCCCCCCGGAGGGGGGTGTCTTTGACTATGTTGCATATTAATGAGACCTCTGAAGATGCTATGAAGATTAAATACCTTATATAATGGGATGTTTTCCTCAACCGTACAGGACATCATAGCATTGAAGCCCTTCAAAATGAAGAGATTTTTTTTATTGGATAATTTATTTATTTACATTTCAAATGTTATCCCCTTTCCCAGTTTCCCCTCCGGAAAGGCCCTATCTCATCCCCTTTCCCTGCTTCTATGAGGGTGCTCACCCACCCACCCACTCCCACCTCCCTGCTAGCATTCCCCTACACTGGGGCTTAGAGCCTTCACAGGACCAAGGGACTCCCCTTGTCCCACAAGGCCATCCTCTCCTACATATGTGGCTGGAGCCATTGGTCCCTCCATATGTACTCTTTGGTTGGTGGTTTAGTCCCTGGGAGCTCTGGTGTGTCTGATTGGTTGATATTGTTGTTTTTCCTATGGGTTGCAAACCCCTTCAGCTCCTTCAGTCCTTTCTCTAACTCTCCCACTGGGGACCCAGTACTCAGTCCAATGGTTGGCTGGGAGCATCCACCTCTGTATTTGGCAGGCTCTGGCGGAGCCTCTCAGGAGACAGCTATATCAGGCTCCTGTCAGCAAGCATTTCTTGGCAACCGCAATAGTGTCTGGGTTTGGTGACTGTATACGGGATGGCTCCCCAGGTGGGGCAGTCTCTGGATGGCCTTTCTTTCAGTCTCTGCTCCACACTTTGTCTCCATATTTCCTCCCACAAGTATTTTGTTCCCCCTTCTAAGAAGGACTGAAGCATCCACACTTTGCTCTCCTTGAGCTTCATGTGGTCTGTGAATTGTATCTTGAGTATTCTGAGCTTTTGAGCTAATATCCACTTATCAGTGAGTGCATACCATGTGTGTTCTTTTGCGATTGAGTTACCACAATCAGGATGATATTTTCTAGTTCCATCCATTTGCCTAAAAATTTCATAGCTCACATCATACACATCATAGGAAAAGAACATATAAAGAGACAAGAAGCATCAGAATCCATGATCTACTCTGATGCTGGCAAAGACACACTGAAGGCAAGGAAAGGAAATAAAGGTCAGAAGCAAAGACTGTCTCGAGTGACAGACAGACAGGAAGGGAAGAGTGACCTGAAACTGCAAGGTATTAACTTCAGCAACAGCAAGGACCAGCCTGGACATCAATCCTCTAGGAAGAACACAACCACCAAATACATTGATTTCAGCATTTAGAACAACTGTGTCCAAACCATTCTAGATCTGCTTTTCTGCCCACAGAACTTGGAGGAGATAAATAGGCATAGGTTTTGGTCATTAAAGCCATGTTAATAGCCTCACCTCGAGTGAGTGGTTGGCCATAGTGTCAAAGAAGTATTACAAGTATGAACCAGAATGAAGTGAAGTGGGTAAAAGGTATGATTCAACCTGGCAATTAAAGTAGACTGAAACATAGATATTGAGCATCTCATTGTTAGTCAGACCCATAGACACACCTTCCTCCTTCCTATAGTATTGATATAAACAGGAAAAGAAAACAGGATTCTTTTTATATCAATGGATTATAATGCATTGCAAGAAATGTTTTCCCACCTTGAAAACATTATGTGTTGAAGACAAATGAAGTAAGTATAAGGACAGAGACCTTCATCTAAACTGGCTGATGTTATATTTAATTATTATAGTGATAATAATGTAGCTACAGCATGCCTCCCTTTCCCTTTCCTCTCTTCAACCCTCCCATACACCCCTCCTTCCTCTCTGTCAAATCCATGGCGTCTTTTTTCATTGATTGTCCTTAACTTGCATGTGTGTATATGTGTTGTTGCATGCGTACATATATACATGCATAACATGTAGTATAAAACCATATAGTATAATATAAATACGTAGGGTTGAGGCTTCTTGGGCTTTCCTCATCCACTTTAGCATATCTTGCTGTTGTCCTTGTCTAGTTCAGGTGCTGGCTAGTTCTATGTCAACTTGACACAAGCTAAAGTCATCCAAGAGGAAGAAACCTCAGTTAAGAAAGTTCCTCCAAAATGAAGAACAGAACTCAAGTGAGCTGCGGCCAAGATAGAAGTAACTGGATGGAGACAAGTCCACGTCTGTCCTGCATGGATGGAAGCTCTGGGTTCGCCTGTGAGCATTTCCAGGAGCTAAAGGAGCACCTCAAGAAAGACTGCTGCCCTAAGGAGGAGACTCTGGAGGCCTTGGCTGATGCACTCAGACTGACAAAAGGACTCTTTAGGATTTGGGATCTTCAGGAAAAGGCATGAGATTCTCAAACAGTTGTCTAAGGCCCACAAGAATTGGAAAATGTGCTGTTGCCACTGTACATCAAGAGGAACCAAAAGGTAGGACAACGAGGAATCCTCTCTAAATGACCCTGGATTCTCCAAAGCTTTGGAAGCCTTGAAGAGTCTCACACTCTCTTCTGGGTACTGAAGCAGAGATGGCATGTCACAGGGTTTCTGTGTAGGCTCTTTGTGTTAATGGTTTTTCAACTTTCTTGTTGGGCAGGGGCTGTTGGATTTTATGACAGTACATGAATAAGAAAGCTTGCATTTATAGAAACTAAAAAAAAAAGTTCCTCCATAAGATCATAAGATCAAGATGTAGGCAAGCCTGTATGGCATATTTTTAAAGAATGACTGATAAGGGAGGGTCCAGTCCATTCTGGGTAGGGTCATCCCTGGGCTGGTGGTCCTGGACTCTATAAGAAAACAGGCTGAGCAAGCCATGCAGAGCAAGCTAGTAAGCAGCATCCCTCCATGGGCTCTGCATCAGCTCCTGTTCCTGCCTTGTTTGAGTTTCTGTCGTGACTTCCTTCATTGATGGACTATGATGTGAAGTACAAGTGAAATAAATCCTTTCTGCCCCAGTTTGCTTCTCGATACGGTTTCATCACAGAAGTAGCAACCCTAACTAAGACAGGAAGGGAGTCATGTTGGTGAAACATTACCAGTGCAGCTTCTGACATACTTGGAGACACAGTCTCACAATAAACTTCTTGATTCTCTGACTCATACAATTCTTCTGCTCCACTTTTCACTGTGAATCCTGTATTCTTTCAACACTTTCCAAACAATTACAGAGAATAATATTATTTATGGGATATAGATTGTCACTTAAGACTGAGAAATTGAGACTGTGAACAAATCTACATGTTTCAACAGATAAGAATTTCCAGAAGTTGGATTTCTCATTTAATCTTACAAGAGGATTCTCTATGTAGAAAGAGACTTCCTATTACTAGGTAATAATGTAGTCTGGCACTTGTGAAACATGTCATTATCATTTATATGACAACAATAACACAGTTTAAATGCACTGGTATCACAAAGCATTCAAGAGCTTAGACACAAAGACAAAGTCAAAAGGGAAGTATGCAATACACAATCTTTAGGCATAACACTTTTCTAAGGAAGGGTAAGTAACCATAAAAGAAGCAAGATGGGAGGGAGTTATTATATAACTGCAGACTGCGTTCAACTTCAAGGTCCAGATGTGAAATTCTTATGAAATTTGCTTTTAGTCTTATGCTTCCTTAATTTTCAGGGTTGTACACTGGGAAATTTAATTTGATAGAGTTAAGGAAGTGATTAATCAAGCACATTGTTATTTACTAATACTGACCTGAGTTACCACTGGCACTTTTACTGTTTATCCACCATCCTTTGTACTCTAAAATTCAGAGAAGACACGTCAACAGGACACTAATGGTATCTTCAGAATGATTTTCAGGTAACATTATATAGACTGAGAAGATTGTTTTCACATGTTTAAGAATATGTATGTATGTATGTATGTATGTATATAGATAAACAGATGATAGATAGACAGGTAGATATATAGTTAATAGAGAAATCAATATCAACAATTAAAAGAGAAGAAGCTAGTACATCAGAGGGGTCAGAGAGGAAAGAGAAGGTATGAAACAGCATTATTGTATTTTAATTTCAAAAATAAATTCTTATTTAAAATGATGATAGGACTCCTGATCCTTTTTAAGTCTTTTTCTGGTACATTTTACTGTCTTTTGTAGTAATTCTACCTACCTCGAATTTACCTTTCCACATCAAGTTGTGACATTTCCACACACACATTCACATGCACACACACATGCACACACAAAACCTTCTCAAAGCAGGCTCTATGGTGTGAACCCTTCCCTCCTTAAGTCTGACAAGTAATTATGGAACTATAAATTACTAACTGGCTACATTTGCTTTTTATCTAAAACCATTAACTTAAATTTATTGAACCTGAAAATTGGAAAATAAAAGTAGACAGCTGACGACACAAGATTTAAATGTAACCATAAAACTCGGGTGTGTGTATTAATATGTATGCTGTATTTGATGATGAGAGCTATCTTATCAGGGGAAACTGTCAATCATCAGCTTATATCTTCTGAGGAGCTACAACTATGAATTTAACAAGAATAAAATTATAACAAACTTCAGGAGGCACACTTACCATAACACCTGGATTTACATTTAACTCTATTGTCTCCCGTTGTTATTCTTCAGTAATTACTGTTTGTGGGAACTGGTGCAGAAAAAAAAAAAAAAACACAAAATCTCACTATGAGATTTTTCTAATTCATTTCCAACTATATTTGTTGTGTTCTTGAATAAAGTTCCAAGCCAAAAAAATTTTAAAAATAAAAAAGTTGAAACATCATTCTAAATAAACGGCTGTCTTCATTTCTCTTACAATTCTGGAGGCATGTTGCAGCACACTAAAAATAGGTTTACATCCTTCTGCAGAATGAGAATTGGCATCGAGGAGGAACCTGACCATGCTCAAAGGAAGGGTCCCCAGAAATGCAAGGATATTAATAAACGACAATTCCCTTAGCCCTGAAGCTAATGAATATGCCTCGGGAAACAACTGTTCTCTGCCATAGGATTTTGAAAAATAAAACTTTTGCAGACTGACCTTTTTTTCCAGGCTAGAATTAGAATGATTTTGAAATAATCTATAAGGCTTGATATTTTCTTGGCCCTCAAGGTAGTTTATAGCTCTAACAAATGAGCACTCAGAAGGAAAAAAAAAAAGCCTGTCCTAGATTCATGAACACCTACAGGTTTGGGGTTAGGAGAAGTCTTGCTTCACTCTTGTCGTTCTTTCTGGATTTGGCACTGCAACGGGCATTGCACAATGACAATGACGCAGCCTTTAATAATGGAATGGAGCATCCTCAGGACCACTGGCCTCTTCTGGCTTCTCTCTTTTGTTTTTCACACACAACTAAAGAGAGTCACTCCCATTGCTCCAGTACATTCCTACATGCCTTACCTGGCCATATATATAAAACAGCACAGAAGAGAAAGAAAGGCCTGTTTCCTGTCACGTGGCCTTCAAAGAATTAAAACTAAGCATTGTGTGGTATCCAGCTCAAGGGGAAACTCCAAGGCCTTACACTATTACTGATGCTATGGTGTGCTCAGACAGGAACCTAGCATGGCTGTTCTCCAAGAGGCCCAACAAGCAGCTAACAGAGTCTGATGCAGATACTTACATCCATCCAATGGACAGAAGCTGGGGTCCCCTGTGGTGGAATTAGGGAAAAGCTGGAAGAAGCTCAGGAGGAGGGCAACCCCATAGGAAGACCAGCAGCCTCAATTAACCTGGATTATCACCTCTCTCCCTGAGATCTCTCAGACACTGAGCCACCAACCAGACAGCAAACAAAAGTTGATATGAGGCCCCAGACACACATAGCAGAGGACTGCCGGATCAGCCCAATGAGAGAAGATACACCTAACCCTCGAGAGACTTGAGACCTCAGGGAGTGGGGAAGTCTGGTGGTGTGGGGATAGTGGAGTGGGGACATCCTCTTGGAGACATGGGTGGCTGGGGTTGGGGGGGGGGGGACAACGGGCACAGGGATGCGGAGGTTGGAGGGAGGTATGGGGAAAGAAAAAACAAGGGACAAAAAGAACCCTAAGCATTGTGGGAGTAAATAGAAGCTGGAAAACCACATGGCAAGGGTGATTCCAAAGGCCGCAGATGCCCACGTCTAAATTCCATCATGGGAATGCAGCTGAATGACCTGAGCGTTTACAAAGCTGAGAGTTAAAAATAACGCTGAGGGTGTGAAGCTACTCAAATCTCAGAGTGAGCAGGTAAGTCCAAGATTCCTGTGACCCCTGGCAGCATTCACATCTCATCATAGTAAGGACTGTCCCTTCGTGCTTCCGAAAGCATTACTCCACTCACTTCAACACAGACAGGTCTGGTGTAAACCTGCTTGATTTACAGGCAAGACAGCCTGACTTTAGCCTCTCAGATCTACTGAGTGCCCATAGTCGGCCTCAAAATCATTAGCAAAAGAATCTTTCACTTGCCATGTGACTCTGGTATCCTGGCAAATAAATTCTTCTTACCTCACTTGCCTAGTAAAGATGTGCCTGCAAGATTCAGTCTCTCTCCTAAACCAACTTCATGCTTGCAAGATGCTTCTGAAAATATACAAGATGTTCTTATAGCAGCCTATGTAACCAAAACAAGAGTTCCAAGGAATCCAAAAATGAATTTTCCAGACAACCATTTCTGACCTGTTTATCTTGGACACAGATAATTTAACAAGTTTAGTGGTTTGTTATATATTTTTTTTGGGGGGGGGAGGAGGATTCTAATCCTGTAGACAGACATCTGTGACCTTCCTTAATCTATTCTAGGGTTTCTCAGCCCCCAGTACTACTGATCCTGGGGACTGGATAATTGCTATACAGCACTATACTGTATAGCATACAATATTTAGAAATAGCAGTTGTTATCAACTGTATACCAGTACCTTGATCTCACATTCTCTAGACCAGTGGTTCTCAACCTTCCTAATGCTGCGACCCTTTAATGCAGTTCACGTTGACCATAAAAAGTATTTTGCTGCTACTTCATGATTCTGACTTTGCTATTGTTCTGAATCTTAATGTAATTATCTGATATGGGTCCCTAGTGTGAGTTGTGACCCACAGGTTGAGAACCACAAAATTATCTCTAGACATTGTAAATGTCACAGGAAGAGGGTTATGACATGTTCCCCAATTAAAAGTCACTAATTTGGCCACAAATTTTTTCATAAACCGTAATAGCCATAATCTCTTATGTAAAACATCTCCTGAACAAATCCTTATTTGAAGTCCTGACTCCCACCTGAACTTTGTCTTCATTTCCTTACCACTCCATCCTTTCTTTGTCATCTTTAGGATCCACCTTGTCTTCTCACAGGTTTTATGAATATGCCAGTGGAGATCCTTGTGTAAAAATATTGACTTTGTCCATAGTAATGAATTTGGTAGTTCTGACCACCTAAAAGTCTTTTCAGTGCATAGGCTGCTTCTCCTTATTTAGTGATGATGATAATGTGTGCATTATCATATGCATTACACATATATGCATAGAATGTAGAACAAATTTGAGTTACTGTCAATAACTGTGAGGCACAATAGTGATACCACAGTTGTAGTTATTTAGTTCAATGGGTGGGGAGGTGGAGAAGATCTGAGAGAAGACAAGAGAGGACAATTATGATTAAAATATGCTGTATGAAAAAAATGTGTTTTCAATAAAAAAGACAGAAATATTCCAAGTTAATAATCTATTAAAAATCTTGCTATGGAAATTATATCTTAATACCAACAAATCTTTATTGTTATTATTGTTGTTGTTAGTGTATGTGTGCATGTGTGTATATGTGTGTACATGTGTGTGTCTGTATGTGCATGCCTGTGTATGTAAGTGTGATTGTATATGCGTACATGTGCATGTCTGTGTTTGTGTGCCTGTGTATGTGAGTGTGTGTTATACATGTGCATATCTGCATGTGTGCTTGTGTATGTGTGAGTGTGTATGTGTGTGTGTGTGAGAGAGAGAGAGAGAGAGAAAGAGGGGGGGAGAGACTGTATAGGCATGAGCACAGAAGAATGCATATGGACATCACAGGACTTTTCAGAACTCAGTTATCTCTTTGGACTTTGAATTCCAGGCATTAAACTTTGGCCTTGAGCACAAGAGTGTCTAGATGCTGAACCACCTCTCCTGAACTCCAACAAATCTCACAATTTGTCGCAAACAGGTAAAATTCCCTCAAAAATCACTGTCAGAGCATTTTTAGCAAGACCATGGACAACTTCTTCATAATCAAACTTTTTAAACAATGGAACAGAAACTTAACTGTTCAAATGATCCCATTGTAAGAAAATAAATTTTCACTTTACATCCCCGTACCTCCCTGAAGTCACTGCCTCCTAATATACAAAAGTTATTTGTCTTATAAATTATATAGATTACTTCTATTACCTCTTCAGACATTTTATCAGGAGATCTGAGATCAAGTAAGAAGAGTAAGGCAGTCAATACACTGGGAAAACATTCCAAGGTAAAGTGCGAGCTAGTGTGTTGTCCAAGGCCCTCATTGTGGATCACAGGAATCCAAAGCACAAAAGCCTATTGAAGGGAGACAGTTGGGAACCGCGAGGACCATGGTGAACACATACCAAGTCCGGGTCTTCTGCCTGTGCTAGCAAACAGCTTTCTTTGGCAACATCGCAACCTTTCTCTATTTCTAAAGCCCAAAGTCAGCACTAAGCATGGCTCCAAAGCACTGTACAGAGTCTACATCCATCTTCATTACTGGAAGATGGATTTAAGTTTGGGTTCTAGCCAACTCTTTCAGTCAAAGGTTAGGGAATCAGGTTATCAATCAATTCAAGTAAAAATAAATTCTTAGCAAGACCTTAATTCTATAAAGTTGGCCTAAGGGACTCAATGTGTATACTGCAGAGAAAAAAAAATATTTCAGTCAGCAGCGACATTTATTGACAGTGCTTGCAATCTCTCACGCAGTAGTGACTGTAAAGCCATATTCACTTCGTGTATTATGGTTGTGATGGCTCAAATTTTTAAAAAGTCATTAGAAAGCTGGAGTCTCCTATGGGGAAAAGCAATTATTTCTAATCAGCATTTCCAAAGCAGAAATAAAATGATATAGAACCTCAGCCTACGGTGTTCAGTGCTTCATGTAATAAGTTTGTTTCTTAATAAAACTTTCATTTAAGGATCTACAAATCTGATTGAGTTGAATTAATATTTCTGAAGGAGTTGTTAATAAACACTACCTTACAACAAAGACTCCATTCTTTAAAATTTGGATGACATGTAATCTGAAAACCCCAATGAGTTGATTTACTCAAAACAGAGGATAACCATTACAGATTAAAAGAGGTAAGCCAGGCAGATTTATTTAAAAGACTTTGCCATCTCTAATGTTAAAATATAATATGCAGGACCAAAACAGACTTTAAATATGGAGCCTCTATTCCTGCTTGCATTAAGCCATCAATACTCATGGGTGGCACATTTAAAAAGCAGCACACATAACTTACTACAAGCCTGTTCCCACACTGCTTCCCACAGGGAAAGGCTGAGGGACTCTAAGAGTTACAGCTCAAGTCTGCACATAAATATAAAGAGATGCTCTTGTGGTTTATAAGTTCTATCCAGGATGAGAACCTTTTCAAAAAATCAATATGCTCCCTAATTGATCCACTACAAGTTTCCTTTTGACAGCAAGGAGTAGAGTCAGAAATAGCATGTGGTTGATTTAATTCAGCACTTTACAACAGAGCACCAGGATTCACATGTGGTTAGAAAGAAATCTATGGAGAGTTGGAGCTGGATTCTTCTAGAGGCTATTTGATTTCTAAAGCAGCAAACTTGACAGTTAATTGATAACTTGAATTGTAGATGAGTTGGGAAGTTAGGCCAATTTCCCAGGAGTTAAAGAGAAAGGCCTCATACACTCCTGTTCCCATAATGGATCTGAATAAATATATTTGAAAAAATATTAGAACCAAGTCACTTAAGCCTGAAGAAAATTTAATCTTTCAGCTGATCAGTTCCATGTTTTAAATTTCCTGCTAGTGAATATTAAAACATAATAACTTTCAATATGTATGCTTCAATGTTCAATGATAATCAAAAGAATGCTTCTGAAGATATAAATATAACAAAAACAGATATATAATAGCCAAATATGCTTAATAGCAAAATAAGTTAAAATGTTTTTAAATAGAATAAATTATTTTAGATAAAGAGAAAAAACTAAAGTCCCTATTTTGTAGAAAACATAATTTTATATTCTAAATGGGTCATATACTGAGATTATTGAAGGTCACATTGGTCTATTAAAGACAACCTATAAAAAAATCCCGAGGAAATGAGATCAACATAAAAAGCATTTTGTCTGTAATTCCACCTGTCTCCGCAAGACATAAAGATTGTTGTTTGCTCTGAGAGTTAAATCTCTAAGGAAAAGGCATGATGGGGCAGGGGGAATACAATGTTAGGAGAGACAAACACTGCACAGGCTCCAAACTAGTCTAAGTAAAATCAGCAGTTACATTACTAGACAATTTAACAAACTCTTAAGTAGTTTTGCAGTTCCAAACATACAAGACTATCACAAATACACATCACTAATAATGACTAACATCTTATAGTAGTTATAAAGACTAATATGGCCCATATGTGTCAGGCTCCTTTCTGAGTTCTTTACACCCATTTAACTCTCAAGTGCAGATGAATGCTGCCCCATACTCCAAGGCCACATACCTTGTACCTGGTAAAACATCCTCTTAGCCACTTCTACAACTGCCTATACTAAGACAGCATAGAAAACCTCTTCAGAAAACCAAGCTCTAAGCCTTTCTAAATTGCAAGGCTAGTGCAGAGACTTGATATACCAGGGTTGGGAGATACTCAGGGACCCAACCGGCTTGAGGAGAGGGAGGGGAAGGGAGGATTATGGGAAGGTGTGACCAGAAGGGGTGCAGTGAGCAGCATGTAATGTGAATAAGTAATAAATGATAAATAAATAAATTAGAAAAAATAAAAGGTTAGTAATCATATAAACAGTTTACAACTAAAAGACACTCTGCTGCATACTCTATTTACTACAAAGTACCTCAGGAAATCACCAATTATTTTGGGAATTAAATACAATTAAATAGTAATAGCTACTTGTCTATGGAAAAGTAGGACAGTGAAATGAGTAATACCATAAGCATTTACTACCTACTGAGTGCCTAGTACTACATTCTGGGTGGGCAATGATAAAGAAGTTGGAGCATCCCATTGGTCCAATGGAACATAAGCAAAGTTTGTTCCCAGTACCTTGTTGTAGACAAGAACCTTACAAGTAAGGACTAAGTTCATAGGCAATAGAGTGCAAATAATTACAGCCCAGATGGTAACTACTCTGAAGACTCAAGCTCATACCTTGAATAGAAAAGTTGTTAAGGTTTACATTGGCTTATTCACAGTGAAAGTCTTCCTACTAAATTCAACAAATGTGTTTAAATTTATACTTGAGAGCTTATGGGTCTGGTTCAGTGGTGAAGTGCTTTTCTAGTATGATGAGATTCCTGGGTTGAATCCCCAGACAGAGAGGTGGAAAAGAGGGAGGGATGGAGTGAGAGAAGTAACTTGTAGCAATTATGAAGAATAGTCTACATTCATTTTGAGTGTGTATTAATTTACAATTACAGCTAACAGTGATTATTTTTCTGAATTTTCTGGCTTCCTCCACCCAAAAGGACCAGATGGGATGTGCAAAAGTAAAATTTAATTTTAATAAGCTCTTTCTTTCTATAGGTAGTCTACCAGAAGGTGGAGGAGATGGTGAAAATACACCTCCTTTTTTCTTTTTTCTCTCACAGACCTCTTAGATTTTTGCTAGGACCTAGGGAAATCTTAGTTTGTGCCTGAAATATTCTGCCTCCTCATTGAGGACTCCAGCCAAAAACACCTACTTATTATCTATTTCTGCCCCCTTTAACACCCACCCAGCCCTTATCTCCTGGATCCAGAGAAACATAAACTTATAGACAAAATCCCTAAAGCATGATAATCCTCAATGTACACTTATGCTGAATGTTGAGTGAAGAAATACAGGAGGCCAAGGATTTTCCATATTTCTGCAATTACAATTATTGCTATTCTTTGGAGTAGATCTAGTTCTATGCCCTTCTCATTCTCGCAAACAACAAAAATTTAAATCTTTGTATGTTAATCGAATCACCAACTCAAGATCTACAGACTATTGGACCAGACCTGAAAAATTTTAAGCAACCATTGCAAAATTTTAAAATGGCTTACTCCTTTGAGACCTACTCTCCCACTTTGAGTGATGATACCATGTGATATAGAATAATTTTATTACTGTTCAGGATGTGTATGTGAGTTTAAAAAACTTGACATTTGTTTGTGTCTGATTTATCACAAGCATGAATAGCTAATTATGGTAGAAAAAGCAAAGATGTCTGAACACACTTCCAAGGACTCAGAACACCTCTGTAGTTGAGGGCTGCTGGAATGTAATAGACAAGATCATTTTCTCAGTTAAAACCCTTGATCTGGATACCACTTTGGACCTGTCGCTGGACCTTCTTTTCCTCAGGCTCCTCTCCATTTCCATCCCTGTAGTTCTTTCAGACAGGAGCAATTATGGGTCAGAGTTTTGACTGTGAGATGGCAACCCCATCCCTCATTTGATGCCCTGTCTTTATGTTGGAGGTGAGTTCTACAAAGTCCCTCTCCCCAATGTAGGGTACTTCATCTAAGATCCTTCCCCTTGAGTCCTGAGCATCTCTCTCACCTCCCAGGTCTTTGTTGCATTCTGGAGGGTCCCCCGAACCTCTTCCCTCCTCAGTCTGACTGTTTTCATTCTTTCTGCTGGCCCTCAGACCCTTCAGTCCTTTTCCCCCACCCAATACCAGAATATGTTCCCCTCTCCCCCCCATCCCCTTCCCCTCCCAGATCCCTCACTCCCTCCTCCCTTGTGGTTGCTTTCTTCTCCCTCCCAAGTGGGACTGAGGCATCCTCAACTTGGGCCCCTCAGCTTGTTTACCTTTTTGAATTCTGTAGACTATATCGTACCTTGTATTCTCTATTTTTTTTTTTACTAATATCCACTTATTAGTGAGTATATACTATACATGTCCTTTTGGGTCTGAGTTACCTCATACAGGATGATATTTTCTAGTTCCATTCATTTGCCGGCAAAACTCAGGATGTCCTTGTTCTTAATAGCTGAGTAGTATTCCATTGTGTAAATGGACCACATTTTCTGTATCCATTCCTCTGTAGTGTGACATCGGCCCCAAGGTCTGACACTATTACTGAGGCCATGGAGCACTCACAAAAAGTGACCTAGCATGACTTCCCTCTGAAAGACCCAACAAGCAGCTGAAAGAGTCAGATGTAGATATTTGCACACAACCAATAGACAAAAGCTGCTGACCCCTATGGTTGAATTAGGGAAGGGCTGTAAGAAGCTGAGGAAGAGGGCAAACTTGTAGGAGGACTGGCAGTCTCAATTAACCTGGACCCCTGAGATCTCTCAAACACTGGACCATCAACCAGGAAGCATACACCAGCTGATACGAGGTCCCCAACACATAAACAGCAGAGGACTGCTGGGTCTGGGTTTAGTCAGAAAAGATGTAATATACCCTCAAGAGACGAGGCCCCAGGGTGTTAGAGGTCTGGTTGGGTGGGGGAGTGGGGACATCCTCATCGAGACAGGGAGTGGTGAGGAGGTATGGGATATGGAACAGTTGGAGGGTGGACTGAGAGGGGAATAAAATCTGGAGATTGATTAATTAATTAATTAATTAATTAATAGATTTTTTAAAAAGCAAAAACAAAAACAAAACCTCTTGACTTGAATAGGGACAGAATGTCATCATAAATATCTGGGGCTTAATAATCAAAGTTCTTTTTCCTGTACTGCACTGGGGTCATTTCCCAAAAGAGTTTTCTGCATGAGAAATTTTTAAAAGAGCTGTTTTCTATGACATAGTTTCTCATGTTATTTAACTTGCTTTTTTTCTAATACTGAACAATCAAGGACCCTGTGAACAACAGGGTTAATGATAAAAGCTAAGGCTCATATGAGCTTCATCTGTCACAGTGTGGCATTGTTCAAAACATGCCCTACATGTGAACTCATGTTAACTGTACCACACCCATGCGAAGAGAGATATGACTTACTGGGGAAGATGTTGAGGTACAAAGACACATAGAATAGCAGCTGTCAAACACAGAATCTTATCGCAGACAATGTTAAACCTCATAATTCCTCTCGGCCACTCACTAAAGTCTAATTCTCTGCTACATGAAATGACTGAGACACGCAGGAGAGCTTATTATAGGACAGACTCAAGCTCCCTTATAACTACAACCATCTGTAGTTTGCCTCAGATCATTCTTCCTCAACACCTATCTCCCACAAGCTATTTAGAAGCATTTCTATAATAAAGTAAAAGTTTAAATAAGGTACTCCAAGATAACTGGTTTTATAACATAATCAAGTTTTTTTTTACATAAAGCTATATGGAAATAAAGCATGTATATATATATATATGTATGTATATATATTATATATAGAGATAGATGATAGATAGATAGATAGATAGATATGTGTGTGTGCAATGTGCATGTGCATGTGCGTGTGTCTGTGTGTGTCTGTGTGTGTGTGTGTGTGTGTGTGTGTGTGTGTGTGTTTGTGTGTGTGTGTGTTTTGGGGCCCTACCAAATTGGTGGTAAGGTCAGTGGGTAACAACTTCCAAAACACTGGGTTCTTGAATCAATACATGCTCTTAAAGGGTTTTGGTCAATACATAAATAAACAAAGCACATGTTAAGAGCAGGCCATGGTGAGCATCTCATTTATGAATTTTAATATTGCATTTATATTCTACCAAACAACTATGGTTCTACAGAGACATTTCTGTGGAAGCATGTAAGCATGGGCCATCCCATTCCAACTGTGAGAATTCCAGTTCTATCAACACCCATGACCAGATACTGTGGAACAGATGAACTGACCATAACAATAGTCATCATACTGGCCAGTTAGAGTGGTGCAAGCAAGCCCTTAATCCCAACACTGGGAGGCAGAGGCAGGCAGATTGATGAGTTCAAGGATAGCATGTTCTACAGAGTGAGTTTCAGGACAGCCAGAGCTACACAGGTAAACCCTGTCTCAAAAAAAGAATTAGTTATAGCACTGTACACAAATAGAACAGTAAATACAATGTCATAGTCATAAAGACCAGATATTACATCCATTAATGCTACGTTATCTCACAGAAGTCTGACACATAAAGAACAGAGGAAAACATTCAAATCTGAATCATATACTTTCAGCAATAAAGACTTAAGGCAACTAATTTTGGATTTTTCTTTTACCCCTAACTAGAGAATGAGGAGAAGATCAGCTCAGATAAGAACTGAGGTAGGTTTGCTAGTGCACACCATGAAAAAAATTCAAGGGAGGGACTGAGGGTGAGGGAGGTGGTGAAAAGAAAATACATCATCTATACAACCTGAATTCAGTCATTCAGCCTGAATTCCTTTCTTAAACAGTAGTCTCATCCCTATGTTCTCCATCATTAACTCTGAGTTTATGTCTATCTCTTTCACATCCAAATTTTGAAAAACTTTGCTATAATCACAGACAAAATCACAGAATATTTTAAGTAGAATATATATGGACACCGATAAATGTGTTGTTTCTTGGAGGTTCTGAAAGACTGAAAGATCTTTGCAAAGTCCATTTACATAGTCAGACACAGGCTGCAGACGCAGGCCCAGCACAGTCTTCACAGGCATCTCCTGTTTACAATTACCTGTCAGATGTACAATCTAAAACAAGCTTTTGACCCTTTCTGACAGATTCTTCCATGCAAATTGGATGTGCTTGCAATGCCTACCACAGAGTCATCACACTGACTGAGAAAATTCTTGCTAAACATGGCACCCGTCAAGTCTTCCATAAACAATAACTGCTGTTCGCAACATGAGACGATTTCTCAAGGTCTGCAAGCTGATGACAAATAAAACCATTACACTGATGTCATCTCTCAAAGATCCAAAAAGTTGCCAAACAAGTGATCAGATTGATATCCCGTTCTAATAGTTTAGTATGAAGCAAATACCGCGGGGAGTTAACACATTAACAACCAAGCATCTCACGCTGTCGCTTAGTTTTAGCTCCATTTGCAGTTTCTGCTGTTTCTTGTCATTTCAATGGGACAGCGTATGTCTCCAAAGTGTTACTTTGCACCTCATTATAAGACACGCTCTGGACTGTCTGACTGACAGAACATACACCCATCAAAGCAGAAAACTTAGATGTTATACTTACAAAGCCTGCTTCTCAACTTACACATGAGCTACCCATAAACAATGCTACTGTAGCAAAAAGTATGAGCATTTAACTCAGTAGTTTTCAAACCATGGGGCATGACCCTCATATAGGAATCATATACCAGATACTGTGCAGATAAAGTATTTACATTATAACTCATAACAGTAGAACAATTAAAGTTATGAAGTAGCAATGAAAATAATATTATAGTTGGGGGCAGTTACCACAATATGAGGAACTGTATTAAAGTGTAGGTCCCCTCTTCTTGGGGGTCATTGGCCACAGGCCCATGAGGGTAGAAGGAGTGCCCAACATTTAGAACCATTGCTTTAATTCTTTCGCTTTCCTTGAAAAATCTCTTTCTAATTTAACTTTCCTAAATGCAGTGTATGTGGAGACAAAAGTCAGAAAAAACAAAATGGCCATGCACACTTAAAATCTTGAAAAGTCTTCAAACCTTCAAAATCTTAAGCCTTATATTTTATATGAGGGATGATCAACACTTAAAATTCTGTGGCATAGTAAGTCATTCCAAGCACCTAAGATGAGCTAACTAACCACTTAAATTTTACCATATGCACCATAGAAGGAAGCTGGGATTTGGAATTGGAAGCCCTGGATCTGGATTCTGGAACCACTGAATTACATTCTCATACATTTTTGCTACTGTAGTTGTGTCTGTGGCTGTAGAGCGTGTGTGAGGACTCCATTTGGAGATGCCAATCCTACCCACACTCCTGGGTTTGGAAAGGACCCCAATGCAGCTCCCCCACTGAAGTGTAGCCATGTTTCTGACAAATGAATGGTTAATCGTTATGCCTAAGAACTTCAACCAACCCGCCCCTATTCTGCAATGCCTGACACCATATGGCAGAAATGTAATCCATTTCCAAGCTTTCTATGTCTAGAGACTGCATTGAAACAATGTATCTTTTACTTAAATTAGATTGGGAGTTATTTCTTTCTTCTTCTTTAACTTTTAGTTTAAGAAAGAAAATGATTTTACTTTTTGTTTATTTTATTTTATTTTCTGAGAGGGAACAGGGGTTTGGTTTAGTTTTTGTTTATTCTATTCTATTTTATTTTTGGAGGGGAACCTGGGAAAGGAGATATTGTAAATAAAAAAAACATCTAATTAAAAAATGACCTATTGTCAAAAAGAAAGAAAGAAAGAAAGAAAGAAAGAAAGAAAGAAAGAAAAGGATTCAAAAATGTGAGCTTTAGTGATCTGCTCCCATACATGAATATCCTAAGCTGTAGAGTAGATTAAGTTATCTTCATTTGGTTGCTGTGAAATTACAACATATACATATATAAAAAATAATACCTGGGAATGATAGGAACAATTCTAATCATCCCTAATAAATTGTCTAAATGCTCTGGCAAGGAAACTTTAGTCAGTGATCAAAGCTTTAGCAGTCATATTTATTTTTGGCATTTTGAGTTTTAGGAATGCAATATTTAAATATAAGTTATATTAGACTATCATACAAGATTAAGAAATCATTTAATCCCATAAGCAAATATAAAAGATATTAGATGGTAATAATAAATTTTAGCTGACCCTTTTGGGTTTCTGAGACAGGATTTCACAAAGCAGAAGAGGCTGGCCTTCAACTTGGGATCTTTCTATCTCCAATCCACGTGCTCAGATCACAGGCTCCAGCCACCATGCCAGGCCAATGATAGATTTTATTTCCTAGGACTATTCAGCTCTTCTTTACAAGTGCACACAACTTAAAAGCATTATTTTTCTGAAAATCTCCGTGTGTCTTAAGCCTGCTGCCTCGGGTGGCATATACACATTTCTAGAACTAAGAGCAAGCCATGTTGGCAAAGGGTGAACTGGTTTCAAAACTACCTTTACGAGGCCCAAGAGGATTTTACGTATAGTCTCCTTTTCTATGCATAATGGAGAACAATGTGTAATTGGTACCCATTTAACTCCACGAATACAATGTTTAATAACCATTAGCATTGTACCGATGGTTTTCTTGGCAAAACAAAACAAAACAAAACAAAACAAAACATTAATTTTCTTTCAGAACAACAAAAAGAAACTAGGAATAGATATGAATAAAGTCAATATATGCTAATCTAAGCCTGTGCTTCCAAAAGCAAGTTAACAATGCTAACTGCTCAGTAACCTGTGAATCCCACTGGATATGTAATTCCACCCTCAGACTCTTTTATTTCCCTGACCTGTCTTGATTCATTATCGACTGCTGTAACAAAATACCCAAGGCTGGATAATTTAGGAGATATGGCTCATGCAGTCCTAGCAGATGCAAGGTCCAAACAGCATGATAGCACTGTCACCCTCCCAGAGAGTCTCCCTGACTATGTTATAACCCCACAGAGAAGCATATAGGCCACCACCAGAAGGTGGGGAACAACAGATAACGTAGCACTGCTTCAAAGTATTTTAGTCTCCAGAAAGTTTATCCAGTCAGGAGACGTGATCTATTCCCATGAATCAGCACTGATCTATTTGCAAAGGTAGCACCCCAACAGTCTCATTATACGCCACCCCTAAAGCATTGCCAACCTGGGAACCAGCTATGAGCATGACTTTGGTAGGGAAACCATATCCAAACCAGAGCACTGGTCCAAATGTTGCTTTGTCGGGAACAGTTTTTGGCTTTAAAAAATGTCTTTCAGATCATCTTTTTATCAACTCAAATTTATAGACTTAAGGTTTGTTCCATAAAGGCCACTTTTAATGAAATACCTTAGCCTTGCAAATAGCATCAAGTTACCTTTATCCTGTGTGCCTGAAAATTATTTGATAGTATAAAAATGGCTAAAATGTTTCCCTATGAATGGACGCTGAGTACAGCAGCATCAGCAAATTGCAGTTTAAAGACTAAAGTGGCAGGATTTCCAGCTTGATGGGATGTGATCTCAGCTACATAGCGGCTGATACATAAAGAGTAGTCACAGCCTTGCTCTGTGTCATTCTGTCACCCTTTCAGTCTCAATTACTGCACAGGGTCCTCCCTTATCATTTACATGAAAATGCTTCTATTATTAGAATTTTCTCAGGAGTTGACTTAAGGAACTTAACAAGCACACGAGGAACAAAAGGAAGACACAGGGGGCATGGGGTCATTTGGAAGAAACTAAAAAAGTCCTGGGCTCAGCGTCCAAATTTAAATACATCACAGAGAAAAGAAACTTAGCAGTGAATATACAACTGATTCCTACTGCTGTGAACATTCTTGCGAGTAATTCTACTTACAAGATAGAAGCCATGAATACTTACAAGCCAAGACATAACCCATTAGAATAGTGCAAACCAAAAATGAGTTATTGTTACTGCTAAGAAAATGAACTCTCTAAATCAAAGATAAAGTATGGCCATTGGATCCCAGGTGATCTGTGAACATCTATTAGGACCCTTTTAAATGGATATATTGTGATTTGCCCATACCGGTTACTTAGTAACATTGTAACTACTGATAGAACATTAAGGGAAGACAGGCCCTGTCTATTTATAACAACATGCTTCAGTTCTGTCTCTTATCTATTAAGTAGGGTTTTTATCTTGTCTAGTAGCTGTTTTTAAAAGTCATATGTTAGGTGTCCTCCAGGAAAAGTTAAACTGCCTTTGGACAAAGGGGACAAGCAAAAAACTGTTCCTTGGGCCAAAGGAGTCACGGCCAGTGAGACAGCAGCTAAACTTTGCACAGTTTCAGGAAAATAACAAAATACTTGTCTGTGCTAAGTCTTTTATTTCTGACAGAGAGACACAAAATGCCCAAAAGCATATCCATCCAACAAAACTTTCTATGATGGAAAAGTGCTATTTTATCCTTTCCAATGTACAACCACTAGCCCTCTACAGATACAAGCTTTCCATATGGCTAGGTCCACTGAGGAGCTAAAATACTAGTCTCGGCTTTATTTCATTCAAATAGCCAAACAGGTCTGGTAGCTACCTTGTTCATTATAAACTGCCAAATCTTTGATATTCATCCTTGGATAAATGAAGAGATACAAAGTCGATCAATTTTAAAAAATGTATAAGAGAGATGTGAGCTAGAATGGAGTTCAGAATAGCTAGCTCATCTCCTTGTCAATGTACAAAGAAGGGTTCATGGCTTCAGACATTTTTATGAATGAGGAAAAAAATAACAGTTGTACTATTACTATTAAATATTGTAGGCAGGTGGTATATTGATCTAACGCTTTTCCATAGTAAAGTAACATCTATAGATATTCTTATGGCCAGCCACCTGGGAGCCAGAGGGAGCCAAGTAGAAATTATCATTCCAGTTCTGTGCCTTCACTAGGAAGGATGAATAACAGCACCTGCCCACCCTTTTTAAAGGTGTCTTTTCTAGGTCTGATTCTGTCAGAGTGGAACACACAATACCTTGACTAATTTTAATTCTTAAGACCCATATATACATTAAGCCTGTAAAAATTGGAAATATTTTTAAATTCCATAAAGTAGCTTAGTCGCCAGGTAATTTTATGTTTGTTTGATGGTAGACCTGAGAACTAATTAACTTCCTTGTAATATTTAATAAGAGGCAATAATTCAAAGAGAAGATTCTTCTTACTGTTAACATGAATGAATCTGTACTAGAGTTAAGAAATCTAGATATAATTAGAAGAAAATATGTTAGAGGGTAATTAATAATTTTAAACATAAGAACACAGAGGATAATCATCTTAGTATACAGTTGGTTTGCTACTAATTAAGTGAAGCTGGACATCATGGTAAATATTTGTGGTCCTAGCCTTAGGAGGTAGGGGCAGATGGTCCACAAGTTCAAGGGCAGCCTCAGCAAATTTCATTTCAAGACAAAAATAGATGGATGATGTTAAGGACCTAAGGTAGCATTTGTTGAGGTAAGACCATGGCTTTAAGTTGTTTCAGATTGTGTGGAACCCTGGCCTTCAGGGTGAGTCTTCTTCTAGATGCTATGTTTTATAAGCATCACTTGACTCCATTTTGAAGACGAAACGGACATGCAGGATGACTCCATCTCATTTTGCACATAGAAAGTATTCTTTCTATGAAAGAATTCTGTAAAACATATACAACAAACAACTTATTCCTAAAAATAAAAAGGAACCAACATAAAAGCTTCTCAAACTAAACTGCATGAGCACATGGGCATATTAAAATTGTATCATAGAGATATAATTGCTGTCTGATATGTAAGGTGTGTCTTGGGTTCATAGTAGTAATTGAAATTGGAATTGGAGAACCTGTCATGGCCTCAACCAACTATAAAGGGAAGTAAGAAGTCCTTGGCAAATCACAGTCTATGAAATGTATATAGCTTGTCAATGTTTTTGCTACTCAACAAGTTCTGACAGTGTGAAGAGACACAAACACGTCCATCTAGGTCCAAGCATGGTGCACTCATGACATTCATGACTGTTATATTTATAATAAGAGAGAGCTTATTAATTTCATGTCTGGATTTGAACTTTTAATTTGAATTTATGTTGCAACTCTTTTCAGTAATGGTATTCATATTTAATGATTAAAATGCTGTATATTCACTGTCAGAAATGAAGAAATGATTCACAGGAAGCAAAAATAAAAAATAAATAAATAAATGATGAATCCTACCTCTTATGACTTTGAACCACTTGAGTCCTTAGGTAGAGAAAAATGGATTGAAAATGGGAATGTAATGGGTCTCAAGACATAGCACAGTTTTCACAGAAGGCTCAAATCATGCAATGTATAGGCCACATTCATGTCAGTGCCTTCTCTATACACTCTATTGTTAAGGACATTAAAACAAGAAACATGTACACACACACACACACACACACACACACACACACACAAAAGCCATGAGTTATTTTAAATGCTAAGAAAAAGTAAATCAGTAATTTTTCCCTATTAGAGTTTCACTTCTGTTTGTTCCTGCCTTTCTGATTATTGCATCTTCTTTACATCTCTACACTTTCGTCTCTGAAGAATAAACAGACAAGAATACAATGCAGACAGGTATCATCCCATTTACAGGCAATGGAATAGCAGCACTAAAGAGACAGAATAGCTTGGCCGTGGTCATTTAGCTAGCCACCAGGAGAGCTGAAAATCAAATCAAAGTTAGCTTAGAGCTCTCACTCACAGACAAGCTGTCCTTCAAGCAGAACAGGAGGAATGAGGGAAAAAATGGGCAGGGAGGGCATTCCCTCCCCCTAATGATAACGTCTCTGTCAGCAGCATTGCCTTTAACAACTCTGGCAAGGGCACCACAGTCAGCAGCCAACACTGCTATCAGTTTCCAGGGTGCTTGTCAACAACCAAAGTAACAAACTCCACAAGAAGCTGCGACCTTGTGTGAGACATGTAGGAGGCCAAGTTGAACCAAATGACATGACACCTGCTTTTCAAAATAAAGCCTCAGAGGTAATTCATGCGGCTCTCCATCTGTTTTACAAAAATTAGTCAGACAATATAGAGCCTTAAGTTTTTTTCTTGTGGCTCTCTGGGGGTTAAACCACATGCATGCTAGGCAAATATTATACCTCTGAACTGCACCCCCAACTTCCTCCTCTTTTAATTTTGAAACAAGGTTACTAAATTGTGGAAACTAGCCTGCCTGAAGTTCACTGTATAACCTAGACAGGCTTTGAGCTTGAGCTTGCGCTTGAGCTTGCCCAGCCTCAACCTTGGGAACTGCTAGGATCACCACACTCAGTCCGGATGACTTATAACACAGTAGTCTTGGGGATGTGTTCTTACTAAAATAATTGAAACAAGGTGTTAAAGTCACTATTTTTGCACTTGGTAAAATAAACTGATGTGTTTGCACTGAAACCTAAGAAGAGCATTAACTCTGCAGTTGGCTTCACGTAGTATATTTTCTCTAGGTGTTTGTCCAACACTAACACAAGGATTACATCATACCAAGGAGCCAAGTGGTGCCTGAGTTTTATTAACGAACATGGTACCCACTCAACCAGTTGAGAACAGAGGTCACTGTTGTTCACACTCTGACTCTGGGTTTCCTGCCCTTAATACTTTCTATAAATATATATATATATATATATATATATATATATATATATATATATATATATATATATATATATATTTCTTCTGGGATACTGTACTGGCTGGTTTTGTGTACCAACTTGACACAGGCTGGAGTTATCACAGAGAAGGGAGTTTCAGTTGGGGAAGTGCCTCCATGAGATCCAGCTGTGGGGCATTTTCTCAATTAGTGATCAAGGGGGTAGGGCCCCTTGTGGGTGGTGCCATCCCTGGGCTGGAAGTCTTGGGTTCTATAAGAGAGCAGTATGAGAAAGCCAGGGGAAGCAAGCCAGTAAGGAACATCACTCCATGGCCTCTGCATCAGCTCCTGCTTCCTGACCTGCTTGAGTTCCAGTCCTGACTTCCTTTGATGATAAACAGCAATATGGAAGTAAGCTGAATAAACCCTTTTCTCCCAACTTGCTTTTTGGTCATGATGTTTGTGCAGGAATAGAAACCCTAACTAAAACAGATACCTCTCGTGATCCATGTTTTAAATGTTCCATAGAGCTACCCAGACCTGAATAAGTTAGTAGAGTTTTCCAATGAAAGAATTATAGTTAATAAAACTACTCAATAACTCCTGTATGCCAATATCATAAACCATAAAATTAAAAAGTTAATATGCTGAACTTAGGCCTAAATATTTCTCCTTTCAAATACACAATACAAAACGAAAAGTTAATCTTTAAATGGTAAGAAAAACTTCAACCCAAATATTGCCTTGTCTACAAGATGTGCAGGGATAAAGATGGAAGAGAGATTAAGGGAATGGCCAACCAATGACTAGCCCAACCTGTGATCCACCCAATGGAAGAGAGCCAATCCCTGACACTACTAATGATACTCCACTATACTTGTAGACAGGAACCTAACATAACTGTCTGAAAGGCTTCATCCAGTAGCTGATAGAAACATTCAGAGACCCACGGCCAAACATCAGGCAGAGCTCAGGGAGTCATGTGGAAGAATGAAGGATAGGAATGAGCAAGCCAGAGGGGTCAAGGACACCACAAGAAGATATACAGACTCACCTAACCTGGGCCCATGGGGCTCACAAAGACTGAACCAACCAAAGAGCATACATGGACTAGACCTATGCCCCATACACATGTGTAGCAGATGTACAGCTTGGTCTCCATGTG
The DNA here is from genome assembly GCF_008632895.1 of Mastomys coucha. Taxonomy (NCBI): domain Eukaryota; kingdom Metazoa; phylum Chordata; class Mammalia; order Rodentia; family Muridae; genus Mastomys; species Mastomys coucha. The sequence continues at coordinate 37,471,431 of NW_022196910.1, forward strand.
GGTCCCAACAATTGTAACAAAGGCTGTCTCTGACTCAGACTCTGTTGCCTGCCTTTTGATCCTTTTCCCCTAACTGGGCTGGCTGCCTTGTCTGGCCCCAGCAGGAAATGATTTGCTTAGTTCTGATGAGACTGGATGTGCCAGAGTGGGTTGGTACCCAGGGATGGGGGCTCTCCCCTTATCTGAGAAGGAAAGGGAAAGGTTGGATTTGGAGGAGAGGAGAGAAGAAGCTGCAATCAGGATATAAAATGAATAAATTAGTTAATTAAAAACTATTTTTAATTTACTTAAAAATTATTTTATTAGGCATACTTAAAGGATTTATTTAAGATATACAAAAGTTTATCAATTTAAGAATGGATAAAACAAATAGATATTTTACCAAGAAGAATTACAATAGCTGATAAGTGTGAAAATTCATCATTAATTATAAAATTTAAATTGAATATTATCAACCCACCATAATAGATGAATTTAAAAAAAAATTTAGATTACCTATAAATTTCTGGTAAAGTAAATTGTTCCATCCAATGTCATAGTTTGTTCTCCATTGCAGTGACAAACAACAATCAAAAGCACTTAGGGTCGGGGAGCGTTTATGTAGATTATAGATTATAGCCCATCACTGAGAAAACCCAATGGCACCAATTAAGGGAATGGCTAACCAATGACTGGCTCAATGTGTGACCATCCCTATGAGAGAGAGCCAACCCCTGACACCATTAATGATATGCTGCTATGCTTGCAATCAGGAGCAAGAATTGAAATGAAAACCATGGCAGATCACTGCTCAGCAGCATGTCTCTCTCGTGTTCTGCTACTTTTCTTACACAACTGAGGTCACCTCCCCAGGAGTGGCACATCCCACAGCTAATTGCAATCAGGAAATGCCCCCAACAACATGGCCAGAAGCCAATCTAATGACGCCATTTCTCAACTGAGATTCTCTCTTCCCTGGTGCCTGAGGTTGACAAACAAGATTTAGCCATCACGGCCACTTTGGAAAAGAGATTTGCAGGATTTGTTTGGTTTATATAATTTTTTTAAAAGGGGTGTCGACCAGCTTCAAACTCATAATCCTCTTATTTCCAATTCCCAGGTGTTGCAAGCACACATGTGTCAACAATCCTGGCTCAGTGATTTCATATAAAGTAAACACAGATGTACCATGTTACCCCACAGTTTCACTCCTAGGAATTGCATTTTCATCTTAACAAGAGTAAAAACATATGTTCATATAAACCCTCATACATAAATGGTTATGGCAGCATTATTCGTGGAAACAAGCCCCTGGCCACAAACAGGCAAATATAGTCTCTCTGTACAATGGGACACTTCTCACGAATGAAAAATGAGTGGGGACCTGGGGAGAAATGCTTAGTCAGAAAATACTAGCCGTGCAACATCTATACCTGACATGGATCCTGTGCTACATAGTTTTATGTCAACTTGACATAAGCTAAGGTCATCGGAGAGAAGGGAACCTCAGAAAAATGCCTCCATAAGCAACCTGGTAAGCAACACCCCTCCATGGCCACTTTGCATCAGCTCCTGCCTCTAGGTTCCTGTCCAGTTTGAGTTCCTGCTTTGACTTACCTCAAGGGACTATGACTCAAGAATATGTAAGTCAAGTAAACCCTTTCCTCTCCAAGAGCTTTGGTCATGCATGAGTGGTGAAGCCTGCAGTTACAACTTCTCTTGCAGAGAACCAGGTTTGGGTTCCTAGTTCTTACGTAGAGGCTCACAGCTGCCTGTAACTCTAGTTCCAGAGTACCTTAAACCCACTTCTGGCCTCCACAGGTTCTACATTCATGTGGTGTACATACAGATCCTCAGTCACACACACATAAATAAGAATGTAGGTACACAATGAGGCAGGGTAGTAAGATGAGTAAGATGGGGAAAATTATGGAGCCATGGGGAAGGAAAGATCCCTCCACCAAGGAACCAGGGCTGAGACTCCCACCAGATGTTAAGAACTCCATCTAATCAATGGCATTTTCTTTCCCTCCCTTTTCTCTCTCTCTCTCTCCCTCCTTTTCCCTCTCTCCCTCCATTTCTCCCCCATTCTCTCTCTGTTTCTTGTTTCTTTTCTCATATACCCAGACCACATTTTTCCCCCTTACCTCCCCACCCTAGCTTCTTCCCCATGCTTGCTCTCCCCCTCAAAAAAGAGCAGGCCTCTTAATTAACACCTTTCTTCTTTCCCAGCCACAAGCCTACATTTCATAGGCATCTCTTCAGAATCCCCATTGACAGGAGATGCCCTGTCCTAAACTCTTCTGCAAGCCTAATGGTTTTGAGTTTTAATCATTTATCATTCCTAGTTTTACTTTATCAGATTATCATAACACTGAAGGCATTTCTGGCCCCAACTTTTAAGCTCATATGCCAAAGAGAGAAAAGAAAACAATAGTTCCTAGCAACCCATTGAGCCATAACTTGAGAACCATGTAAGTAGTATATATGGCTACTGGTAATATACTTAACTTCCACTTACCCTGATGAGCCCATATCCACACTCAAACATGTCTTTCTCTGTTCAAAAAAATCCCCCACTCTGTTTCATGGACCATTTTGAAATTGTTTTCCACTTCGAAACCAAAGATTTGGTTTCTCTTGTGTTGAGGTCCTTAAAGTATCACATGAATGGCACAGGCTGCCCAGGGCAACCTGTGGAGCTATGCCTTCACCCCAGCTGCTACTGAACAAAACACTGCATCTTCTGCTTCTCTGCCTAAAAATAGACAGGAAAGATCTATAGAACACAAACTTATAAATACAAAAAGAACAGCAGTAATTGGCTTAACTAAGACCACCTACAAAAAATCACTTACAGAAACTTGGAATTGATGGGAATTTTATAAAAACTTAATTGTATGAACTGGAACCAAATTGTAGAAATTTTATATTAGGATATTACTGCTTTCTGTTGCGATAAAAATGACTGACCAAAAGCAAATTATGAGAGGAAAGAATTTATTTGGCTTACCTATTACATCCATTGCCAAGGAAAGCTAAGGCAAGGACCTGGGGGGCAGGAACTGAAGCAAAGACCATGTAGCAATTCTGCTGTACTGGCTTGTCACCCCTGGTTGCATGGAAACCTTTCCTATAGAGCCAAGGCCCACCTGCCCAAGGGCAACCCAACCCACAGTGGGCTGGGTCTTCATTCTTCAGTACACAATTAGGAAATGCCCCCACAGACATTTCCGCAGGCCACTCTGAGGGAGACAACTTTTTTACTGAGTTTTTTCTATTTCCAGATGTTAAGCTGACAACCAAGATTAGCCATCACAGATATGTATAAATATACTTTGAAATTTTAATAATGTCTTATATTTTCAAACTCATTTTCAAACTGGAAAAGATAGATAAGACTAGAGTGTGTAAATGCTGGCAGAAGAGCCACACAGAAACAAAGAGTGTTACTATGCTTTATATTTTCCCAACTAGTTTCAAGTGTATTCGTCCTCATCCATTTACATTATGGAAAGGATGTTGGCCTATTAGCCAAATGCTTCATAAGTAGGATCATGCAGAAATTAATAAAACTAAATTCAAATGTTACTATAGTTCAATTTATTAAAATCATAATACTATTTTTACAAAGTTTTAAATGGCTCTTATTTCCAGTTCTACCAGATTTAACACATTTAAAATTAACAAGTCAAATTGAATTTATTTTTTCCCCAAAATTCACAGGTTAATTCCAAAACTTTAAAAGCTGTTGGAAAGATCGTTGTTTCTGAGAGTGTGTGTGTGTCAATCAGCCTTAGATACTTCCCTCTCAGGTTTAAATAAAAGCCCCACTTTTGAGAATATGATGTACCTGTCATGTTCCTGCTTCTTATGTAAAAAAATAAAACAGAGAGAAATGTGTCTTTCCTCCTTTGCAGGGTTATGACAGGCACCACAGTGACATTACACTCATCTTCTGTAAACCTGTAACTTTAGTTTAAATTTGTAATTAACAATTTCACTGAATATTAGAAAAAAACCCTTACGTTGCTAAGAATGATATTGAAATTGAACTCCGTGATCCAGACAGTAGACAACAGTAGGTAAGTCATCCCTGTCTACAAGGATATTATGGTCTGGAGGGGAAAGTACATCATTTTCAGAGGAAATGGTCACTGCCTTATTCTTCTAACTGCTTGATACTGTTATAGGCCACATAAGAAGATTCTTTTTTTTTTTTTTTTTTTT
>NW_022196910.1:37475649-37535400 GCF_008632895.1 Mastomys coucha
CTCTGCCTCCCAAGTGCTGGGATTAAAGGCGTGCGCCACCACCGCCCGGCAAGAAGATTCTTTAGAGTGGCAAATGTCTACATAGTAAATGACTGTAGTCCTAAGAAGCTGAAGGTCCATGTTACAATTCGGTGGATATACGTAGTTACTACTCCCCACATAACAATGATTTGGGTATGCTTGAAGACACTCTGTACCCAACAAAATATAAATCAAAGGGACCCCAAGCCATTCTATAATTGCTGTCCTGATGACAACTGCCTTGGATGAAAATGAACTACATCTATGAATTGAAGATCTGCAACTTCAAAAATATATCATAGTTTAATGGTCTGTATTTCAAATTGGAATCCTGGTTCCAGGGGAAAGGCAGCTGGGGGTTGGTGGGGAACAAATGCTTTTCCACAATGGCTCCAATTAAATGTGAATAACTTATGTCAACAAAAGCCTGTGCATCTGACCTCAGCAAAGGCAACCCTGTCTGTGGATTCTCGCTTGGAACTGAGACGAGGATACAGTTCTTCCTCTTAGAAGCTCAACGCACACCATGATGTGCTTCCTTATTGTACCCTCGACTCTCTTTTGTATCTCCAAGGGCAAGTGCGTGTAATATGGAAAAACATGCCACTTACCCATAACTGCTTGAACACTGGTCAACAGCATGCAATTTTTAAGAGATGGTTTGCATCTCTGTTTATCAGTGAGATATTCAGAACATCTGTTGTTTGAGTTCAGTGGAGGGGATTATTGAACAGCCAGTGGAAACAGGCTTTTAAGCCAGGCCTCAGGGTCCCCTGCTGCCCAGAATCCCTACTCATTCCTAATAAACATAAAGGAATACAGAGTTCTTGGCATTTCTCTTTACAGGCAGTAGCCTGAAGATGATAAACAGTACCAACACACTGAGTTGTACTTCTGTGCTGCTGCTAATCTGAAACTAAAACATCTTACCCTTCCATTTCTAAAACTGAATCATTCCTGGAAGTAAAATAGAGAGCTATCACAAACCTCTATATTTCTGATGTAAACAAAGGAAAATACTCCACAGACTTGATGGCTCAAAGGCAACCTGTAAAGGTGCTGGACTTCTCAGTGTCTAAAGAACACTGGAATGGCTGGCCATGTCTCTGGTCTCCACAGAGACCCACTGTGCTGTGTGCACGTCTAGACATCAGGAACATGTTCACTCAATCAACTCTTTGCCAGGCACGTAGAATGTGCTAGACATTAGTGGAAGAAATGGCAAAATGAACGTCACTAAGGGTTGATTTGTGTTTAAAAGCAACAATACTCATGAAACTCAAAACAGACACATTTCATGTGATTTTCTGAGTCTGTAACTCTGGGAAAATATTACTGTGGGGATCACAACAGAAGCATTAGTATTGGTCCTGCCTATACGGTTATTTTAACCTTGGTTAAAAAAAAAAAAAAAGGAACCCTCATGCCAGCTCTTCTTTTAAAAAGGCACTGAGGTGGTGGGTTCCTACTTAATTAGGAAGATGACTAGAAAACTGAGATTAAGAAGTCACACAAAAGGCCAGGTGTGATACTTGTGAGATTCAGTCTCTGGAAAGTTATGGGTAATCTATTGATATCTATTCCCTTATCTTAGAAGAGTAAATATGTCTCAAAAATGCCTTATATTCACTATAGCTTTGTAACTCAAAAAAAAAAATGTGGCAAGTAATCATAATAAAGCTATTCCTTTCACAGGTTCTAGAACTTTCTCAGGCTTACATCTCATCTAAACAAGACTGGGTTGGGTCAGGCTACAAATTTGTTTGCTTCCTTGTTTACATGGGATCATTAAGTATCATTAAGACAGTCCTTCCTGGGAGAGGAAAGGAGATTTTAAGAAAGGGCGAAATGATAGTAGAACAGGTCCTATGAAAGCAGAAAGAGGAATTCCGAGGGTGAAAGGATCTGAGGGAGGAAAAGTGAGGATAAGAGCCAAGAAGGGGAAAGCAAAACAAAGTATGTACGGAAATGCAATAAGGAGCCAGTTGCTTCGTATGCTAATTTAAAAATATTAACGTGGGCGCTCAGTCTTTCTATGTCCTCCCCTCAACAACTGGAGCAGAGGCTTTTGCTAAAGCTGTAGCCTGACTGTGGTATCCGTTCCCCAACAGGGCTGCCTCGCCCGGCCTCAGTGCGGGAGGATGCAGGTACCCTGGCGGAGACTTGATAAGCCTGGGTAAAGGGATACCCAAGAGGGCCCCACCCTCTCAGAGGAGAATGGGATGGGGAGGGACTCTGTGAGGGGGATCAGCAGGGGGCAGGCAAAGTTTAATGTAAATAAATAATTTTTAAAAGATTATAGAAAACAAACTTTGGTCAGCTAAAATAAAAATAGAAATATGAACGAAACGAGAAAGATCAATCTTCAATGGTCCCCACCATCATTTTATTCCCAGAATTTTCACAGATCAGGTACTTTTGCTATCAAACAACACACCACTTTTACTCCATTGAGTTGATATGTAATCGTTAATGTGGTATTGTTTTGAAAAGTACACAGGATGTACATCCTCAATACCCAAAATAGAATCTGTGCATTGCATGATCTAACCAGAGCTTTTAAAAAATCCCAAAGGCATCACAGGCAGAATTCAATGCTGGATGTTGGAATGACTACTGTGTATTAAATACTGATTAATAAAAATGAAGCTTGTGTGCTAACTCACTTTGTTTCAAGACAAAGTCACTCTCTTTTAACTAGATCTCAAAGTCACTAAGCCTACTGAATAAACAAAGAACTGACTCTAATCAGTATGTTATTATAACCATCATGAGAGAAACTTGAGAAGGACAGCTGTATCAATATAAGATGTTTGCTAAGTTCCTAAGGGCTGAGAGTTATCACAGCAACTAATTCATTAGTGTCCCTGACCGGTGACTTTTAAAAGAGCATATAGTACAGAAAGTTAGTTCAGAGTCTTCCAAAGAACATAATTGGTTGAGACAATCTAAAAAAAAAAAAAAAAAAAAAAAAAAAAAAAAAAAAAAAAAAAAAAAAAAAAAAAGATACACATGTTTAAGTAGATACACATTACACATGTTCAAGTAGGTTTGGGGAAAGCTATAAATTCTTGATCATTATTCTTAAATCTAAGAGCATATTCAAAGCTGGTAGTGAAAAGCTTAATTGTTAAAAGTCCTGTATGTTGAAATGTATGTTTAAAATGGATGTGTACTATGTGCATGACAATATGTGTGGACGTTTGTTGGGGGGGTGTATTGTAGTATACTGTGGTGGTATGGTGTTTTTGTAGTTGTGTGTGTGCACGTGAATATGTCTATGTGTCTGTATGTATGTTGTATATGTGTAGTGTATGAGTATGGCTCATACTCTACAATGTGACTATCCAGATGCAAGAACAAAGCAGATCATCTGGTATCTTCCTTTATGCTTCTCAGTAATTTTATGCCCGAGACAGAGTGACTCATTAAATTGGAAGCTTCCTAGTTTGCCCAGGATGGCTAGCCAGGAAGCTTTCAGGATCCTACTACATCTACCCCCCATTTCCTGGTCTACAGGTAACCATGATAGCTTTTCACATAAGTACCAACGATTCAAACTCAGGTTCTCATGGTTGAACAGCAAGCACTCTGTTCTACTGAGTCAACTCCCACCCCAGCTTGTTGAATATTTACTAGCCACAGAAACCTATTCTTATTTAATGCTTTTCTCATAGGAATGCAGTCTGTGATGCTGGGGTATCTAAAATACATGAACAGTGCTGCTGTTCCAGCCCATGATATTTCTACATCCTTTGTACAACTGCAGAGAGAGCAATGACATATGCAGAAGTCTATTCCTATTACCTAGGCACATTTCATTCCCAGACTTTATAGTTGAAGCATATACAAAATGGTTTCCTCTTATAATCTCAAGGTTGTATTGTACCATTATGTGTATTATTCACTTTACAGAGTTGAAAGGATGAATGTTTTGATCTAGTAGTACAATATCACTTTCTCCCATTTGTGTCCAAACAAATTTAAATGTTTTAATATGTAAAGTGTCTCATCAAAATCTAATAAAAATTATCCATGTGAAAGGTGTAGACTTCTTTTTTTTTTTGGTGATGGTAAGTTGTATTTCTCTCTCTCTCTCTCTCTCTCTCTCTCTCTCTCTCTCTCTCTCTCTCTCTGTGTGTGTGTGTGTGTGTGTGTGTGTGTGTGTGTGTAAAACCAGGCAAGGATTCAAAAAAGATTAAATGAATATTTCTAAGTACAAATCGCTCTGACAAATTACTTATTACAAAGAAAATAAGCAGCAAAAAATTAAATGTTGGGGGCTAGAGAGATGGTTCAGTGGTTAAGAGCACTGACAGCTCTCCCAGAAGTCCTGCATTTAATTCCCAGCAACCACATGGTGGCTCACAACCATCTAAAATGGGATCTGATGCCCTCTTCTGGTGTGTCTAAAGACAGATACAGTGTACTCCTATACATAAAATAAATAAATAAATATTTTAAGAAATTAAATCTTTATAGTCTTAATATTTATTCTATATATTCATGGTAAATACCCAGCAATTATCTTAATTTGTCCCATAGAATCTGTCCTAAGAATAATATGTATTTTAGGTTACATATGTTACATGATGCCTTTAATCCCAGAATTGAGGAGGCAGAAGCAAACAGATCTCTACAAGTTGGAGGCCAGCCTGTTCTACAAAGTTTGTTACAGGACAGCCAGGGATACATAGAGAAATCTTGTCTCAAAAACAAAAATTAACTGGTCTAATAAAATGACAATCAAAGGTGGACATTTCATTCCTTCTTAAAAGGGGGAACCAAATACCCACGGAAGAAGTTACAGAGATTAACTACGGAGCAGAGTCTGAAGGAAGGACAAGCCAGCCTAAATATAGCTATCTCCTGAGAGGCTCTGACAGTATCTGACTAACACAGATGTAGAGGCTCACAGCCATCCATTGAACTGAGTACAGGGTCCCCAGTGAAGGAGTTAGAGAAAGGACCTATGGAGCTGAGGAGTTTGCAGCCCCTTAGGACGAACAACAATATGAACTAACTAGTACCCTCAGAGCTCCCAGGGACTCAACCACCAACCAAGGACTGCACATGGTGGGTCTGATTGTTCTGGCAGCATGTGTATAGTAGAGGACTGCAAATTCGATCATCAATAGAAGGAGAGGACCTTGGCCCTGTGAAGGTTCTGTGCCCCAGTGTAGGGGAATGCCAGGGTCAATAAGTGAGAGAGGGTGGGATGGCAGGCATGGGGAGGGGGTAGGCAACAGGGGTTTGTTCTTGTTTTTGTTTGTTTGTTTGTTTGTTCTTTGGAGGGAAAACTGGGAAAGGAGAAATTTACATGTAAATAAAGAAAATATCTAATAAAAAATATATAAGAAAAAAATAAAAAATAAAGTGGCAATCATAGGTTCTCAGCTAAAATTCATGACCTCACTAGCTATGAGGACTTAGCTAGGTTTGTATGTGGAATCTTAAGTCCCACCTGAGAGCAGTTGGTTGCTGCCAAAATAGGAGTGTCATCGGTACTGTACCATTAGAGGTGAGGGGTCTCTTGCCATACTGGTCACTGTTATAGTTCATAGGCGTCACAGCTGGTTAATGCTATTGATTGTCATCCTCCCTTGACAGCTTATAAAGTACTTTCCGGTATTATAAAAGCTGGACCACAGGAAAAAGGCTTTCAAGCAACTAGGGCACTCGAATCTTTTGAGTCCTGTGTCAGAAGTGCACTATGTCTTCAGTAATGTGGATTTTTTTCTTCAGCCGCTGAGAAACAACAGCAATAGTCTGGATTGTTTATGGAGTCACTTGAAACTACCGTGACAACAAACTCAAGCAGAAGTTTCTGATACCTGGTATTGAGGTTGAGAAATAGTTTGTATAGACAGATCTGTTAGTACAACCTCCTTCATGTGTCTATGTGTGTATATTTGTATGTATGGGAGGCATGTGTGCATTTGTAAATATTGGATAAAATTTTAAGTAAATATACAATATGCTTCCTTGAGGTTGTATCAAACATCCTTTTGAAAAGTGTGTCATTTATCCCTCCTCCCTCCCTTCACATATTTACCTCCCTCTCTCCCCTTCTGTATTTATTTCCTTCCTCCCTCCCCCATTAGACCCCCCATTTTCCCATCCCCCCTTCATAACCCTCATATCCCACTCCTATGGGTCAAGGAACTCTGCAGAAACAAGGGAGAAAGAATTCCAAGAGCCAAAGGATCAGGAAGTCAGCCGTGAGATTATTTCTTCGAGAAATGACAGGGAAGCTACACTTGTGATACCTCAACAAAATAGGTGCCTAAACAAGACCCGGACAGTGACAATATCAATGGACATATTAACACAAGATGGGGAAATCTCTTAGACAAAACATTGCAAGAACTAATGAGTGTAGAGAGGGGGGAAATTAGCCTTCCCAAGGATGAGTCCCCTACTTGGTTATCTAATACAAAGTGTTCAGCTCTGAAATAAGAAACACTTAAGCCACACTAAACAAACTCAGCAGATTTTATTTAAATACTTATGCATTTACATTATACATTCATACAAAAATACATATATGCACACACACACACACACACACACACACATATATGTCTGTCAATTTAAAATAGAATGATGAGAAGGCACACAGGAGGAGTTAGTTAAAGGGAGGTAACATGGGAGGTTTAGAAGAAAGAGAACCATAGAAACTTATATATATGAAATCAAATGAGATCAAGAACAACAGAGGGAGATACTAATGTTGATTCTTGCCCCTACATGTACACACACAAATAAGCATTCAGCCACAAACCACACACACACACATATACACTTTAAAGTTTTTCCAGCAGTTTAGATGCATCTCATTCTTCATTAACGAAGACACATATCTCTAGTCTGGGGACCACATTGAAAACACAGTGATAATAATCAAACACTACGGCTGACACTCCAATCAAGCACTGGAAAGCTAGACCGTTAATTCACCAGCATTATAATGACCTTACAATCCAGGCTTCAAATCTAGGATTTTGTAATAAATTTCTTTGTTCAGGGGCCAGGCAATCTAACTCTGCTTCTCCAATAGCACTACAATTGAAAATAATATAATCTACACTGGCAACATCCTTTAAATCCCACACTGCTATTGGCTCTTCAGGATATTACCACTTCAGACAAAATGAGGGCTGTCTGAGCAGTCAGGGATCTGCAGTCTTTGATGTTCTGCATCAGACAGGAGAAGGATACACACTGTCTCCTCCCCAAACCTCAAGCTGCAGGCTCTGGAACAATGCCAAGGAGACAAGGGCATTAATGAGTTATTTTCTATTGTTTCTCGGTCTATGGCAGTCAATGCCTTATAATTATGCAAACTACCAAAGGGACAATTTAAAATCTAATCAGGATTAGGAAAAAAAAATCCTTACTTTTTCACATTTTTTTTTAATAACTCACTTTTGTTTTAGAATCTACTTATCTAAACCTGGGTGGAACAAGCCCCTCCCACCAGAAATCTATTTAAGTGTACTTTGTCTTTCTTGTTTCTTTACAAGATCCAAATAAAGTGAGTTAGGAACTGATCTCCCCTAAAGATTAAGTCAGACCTAATTAGCTCATATTAAATTGATGGGGTGGCTGAATCAATGCTACATTTTAAGGCTGTAGTTTTCCTATGCACTTTTATAATGTTAATGAGTGCATGATATTAAATTATGTTGTTAGGAAAATGCTTGTATCTAATGTAGAATACTAGATTCTCCATTATGTATCAGGGAAAAAATCACTTCTAAAAACAACTTTACACACTGAATCAAATTTGACAGAGAATGAAGTTCTCTGCGTGGGTTTGTACTATGCACCTAGCAAATTCAAAAATTGGAGCAATATAAGCTTAGAGATCCATCTTCCAAACTGTATCTTTCATCCAAAACTTGTAGTACTCAGGTACAAGGCAATTCATTCCCTAACAAAAATATTGATATGTATGCCTTGGGATAGCAATACTTGCTCACAATAAAAATTTCAAATTGTATTGAGAAGAAAAAGTTCTTTACTCTTTCAGAACCCATTTCTGCTTCCAGGTAACTCATTGCATATGCTTTTGTACATTTTACCAAGACAAAAAACATCCTACAGGGATTTTTGTTCTACTTAATATATGTTAAAACATTTTCCCAACAGCTATCACTGTCAGGTTTTACAATTCCTAGACATTTCCCTGTATGAATTTGCGACCAGCAGTTAACCAAGTCTGCTCCTTAGTGTGCTGGGCACCTTATTCTTAAGCCCTAGAAATTTAACCCATGGCTGCTGAGGATACAAATGGCCATCCTGCTAAGCCAAGACTAAGTGTCATTGGCAATGCTGAGGATTCACGCTTTTAACAATAGCAGTTTGTGAAGCTGTCATGTCCTCAGACCTCTATCATAAAACATATCTTGCCTATTGATCCAACTTTTGTGTTGGCATTTTAAAACCCATTGCTTCAGTTACTACTCTTAAGACAATCTTACAAGCTTGCTGCCATTTAGAAGATAAGGAACATGTTTATAAAAGCTGAACTGAGATAAAAGCAAGGTAAAGCTTTAGGGACTCTCATTTCCCCTGCCCCATTTCTACTGCTCCTAGTATAAAAGCACATGTGTCCACACATTGTGGGCTCTCAGCTAAACTCCTAGAACATATGCTGCCAGCCATCTGAGCATGTTCTCCTGACAATATCAAGGGGGACCAACAAATCTTCTTTACTATGAAGGAAAGGGTCTGAAGAGATGGCTTGGTGTTAGGAGCACTTATTGCTCTTCCAAAGGACTTGAGTTTCATTCTTAGCATCTTTGTTAGCAGCTCACAACCATCAGCAACTGCAGCTCCAGAGACTCTGACCCTGTGTTCTACTTACCATGGGCATCTGCACATAATAAAATAAATATCTTTTTAATGGTAAGAAAGCAGAAACAGTTACATTAGGAGATAGTAAATGGAGGCACTCTTATTTTGTCAGTACTCTTAAAAAAAAAAAAAAGCTAACCACTTCTGAGTCCTTGTCCTTGGCTCTTCTACATTTAGAGATTTTAGGCTCTACCCTCTGCAAGCTGTGATGATGAAACTCATGGGAGTAGCCTTGGCTCAGGACAGGCTTATTCTGTCCTGGATCTTCTGGACACTAGAAATCAAGTTAAAGCAAGCATCCCTTTAGTATATGGGTTGGGGTTCAGTTGTGCTTCCCCACCCTCTATTTCCTCTCTCTCTCAGGGTGTCCAGACACTGCTTCACACCAGGCTGGAAGGATGAAGTAGAGTTCAGAATGGGTGGTGGGGTCTTTAAGGTCCGGTCTGACTAGGATCCAATATTGGGGGTTGAGGGTGGCTTATCTAAGGATCTTAGTATCACAGCTCTTTTGGACAAAGGCCTTCTCAGAGGATCTTCAATGAAACAATTCTCTGAGATCATCTTAGTTTGTGTACAGACATTTATTGGGGTGAACCAAGGTTAAATATGACTCTTGGAGAGTGGGAAAAGGTCTTCTAAGAGTGAAGTTTCATTGACTGAGGCTTAAGGTATTGGGGGATACCTCATTTGCATAGAGAGGCTTTCCAGAAGTAAAACCTGTAATTTTCCCAGGGAATACATGATATCCCTCAGGTAGAGTATGGATTGGGCTCCCCAGATCAGGTGGTAAAGAAACTCCACTAAGAAAAGGGAGTCTTCCATTTACACTGAACTCAGAAAAGCTGTCCAGACATCCCCATTTGCTGCATTAATTTATCCAAAAGATTAAGTAAAACAATATTGGCTTCTTCTGCTTCCTTCCTGCAGGATTCAGTAAGATCATCAGGATGTTTGCATGTCCTGAATCTTCTCAGGTGTTTTAGGCATTAAAACCTTCTTGTTACCCAACCATGACCACATCTCAGAGATCAGTGTTTTGTGAGATTGATTTTGGGATATAGAATCTCTCCCTAGTGATTTGAGGCATCATGCTTTTTCAATCACTTGAGAATGAAATTGATGATTAAGTACTAATTGAAATTAACCTGTCTTACATTCATTGCCATGACCCTCAAATAGGTCAGAAAATTGTCATGTGCAAAGAGTTATTTATACGATAATTTCATATTAACTCTGTTAACAGCAGAATGATTCCTTTGGCATTTAAACATATCACTATGAAACACAATTTCAAAACAAACACAGTGTCGAGATACTAATACTGTAGTGTCTTAACACACCGCTATTCACAATCTCATTATAAGGCTAATTTGGAGTTAAAGTTGAATATTTGCAGCAGTAAAATCTCTCCCTTTCAAATGAAATCCAAAATGAAATATTATGGCCCTGCTGAACACAGAGTTGCTAACTGAACTGAGATCTCTTTTATTCTACAAAATTATTCTTCCATAATTTGTAAGAAAGACATAAGACTTACATATGCCTCAATATATCTGTGCAATTTCTTAAGCAAATCTACCTGCATGTTTGAAGGGATTGCAGAACTAAGTAAGATGAAGAAAATATATAGAAATTAACCAGTGAACACAGAGCTTCAAGTACTGTTTCCAGCTATAAAACCTCAAAGCCAGCCATGTCTGCAAAATCAACATGTTAAATCAACATTAAAATTTCAAAGTTAATTATATAGTTCAATAAAATTAATAATCTTTTGATTTTCTATCTGTTCATGAGTAAGTGATTAATTACTACAAGTTCATTATTATTACTATGTTTACAAAATGATAATATTTCACTTCAGATCATCGGTACCAGGAACTATGCTTAGTGAACAGCAATTTTTTAAACAAATATACAGGTTTCTTATAGATAAAAAAACATTGTATTAGGAATTGGCATGGGGTTATGATAGAAACATTAGAAAATACATACAGTCTAAAGACAAGATATATAGACTTCCTGAACAGGACCGTGATAGCACAGTTAATAAATGAGATGTCAGGAAAGAAAAAGGCCTCTGTAGAGTAAACACTGTCATCATCTGAGCACAGAGGAAACCTGCAGGATGGAGAGAAGCCTTTACTAATGATGCATCTGAAAGGCTAGCGTCTAAGATGGAAAAACTCACATAACTGAGCATCAGGAGAACAATCCAATTAGAAAATGAACTATAGACGTAAACAGTAATATCTCAAAAGATGAAACAAAAATGACCAAGCAACACTTGAAAAATGTTGAGCATCCTTTTGCCATTGGAGAAATGAAAACTTAAACTACTCTGGAATTTCATGTTTTCCACAGTCGTCCAAAAACAGGTTATTCTCAATGCTATTGGTTGCCCACCACAACTTGACAGTAAGACCCTATGGCTGAGGACATTGTGTATTCATGTCCTCAAGCATGGAGAGATTAAGCTGTAGCTCAATTAGAAGCTTCCCTCTCCTGGAGACTGGTCAAGTGCCAGAAGATGCTACACATACAACTGGAGTAGAAAAGTAATCATCTATGTCACTCAGCTATGATCCCTGTCATCTACAATACTGAGCTGCCTCCAAGAAATACCTACTAGTGCAATAGTAGGGTAAATCTTTGGTTGTTACTTTTTGATTAAGGCTTACACTAATAGAGCATATGAGAATAAATACTTCATATTGATAATGATGCCAAGATTTAAGACTATATAGGTCACGTGCATAGGGGTAAACCTATTATCATTACTATTAGTATTATTATTATTATCATAAATGAACATATCAATAAAACAACCCTTAATGGCATACTGCCGTACCCATCTTACAACGCTCAATGAAGAACCTTATTCTTGTGGTAGGTAGTAGTTAACATCAAGACCCACAAATAGACCACACGTAGGTGAGAAACTTTGGAATGTTGGGCCCAGAATGGGATGTCTTTATCACATCAAGGCTAACGGATCTATGAACCAGAGGGAGGAAAAAGTCTGGGAGAGCCAGAGCTGGTGGACAACGTTAAGGAATCAGCATTTTCTAGGCATAACAGGGCAGATTATATATGAATGGAGACTATGACAACAGCACAAGACCTGCACATGCTCCAGCCAGACCAAATCTCAGTACAAAGGAGGAGGGACAGGCACAGACTGCCATCCCTAACCATGGAGCTTCTGGGAGAGGGAAGATCAATTCTCTTCAATGGAGTGACACTGGATATATCAACCATATTCCATGCTCAGAAATATTTACCCCAACATACATTGGATTCTGAGTGTTTTGGGTTTTTTTGTTTTGGTTTTGGTGTTTTTTGTTTTTTGGTTTTGTTCGAGACAGGGTTTCTCTGTGTAGCCCTGGCTGTCCTGGAACTCACTCTGTAGACCAGGCTGGCCTTGAACTCAGAAATCCGCCTGTCTCTGCCTCCCAAGTGCTGGGATTAAAGGCGTGTGCCACCACTGCCCGGCTAGTGGCTTTTTTTGTATTTTTTTTCTGTTGTTATTGTTGTTGTTTTTAAGAGAGAGAGAGAAAAAGTGAAGTTGTATATAAAGATATGAGGAGTTGTGAAATGGGAAAGAATGCAATAAAAAAAATATAGTATATAAGGATCTCAAAGAATAAAGAAAGAAAATTGAATGAATTTATAATCTTCGCATGCTAAATTTCATGTCCATTTGAACTTGGTTGCAAATAACATCAGAAACTTTTTACTGCAGTTTTTGCAGTAAATATGATATCATTCTAGAGACACATTCCCCTCATCTAGGGCTTTTGGTTAAAAATGCAAAGCTTCATTATCAATAGCTACCCAGATGATCATATTCTGAATACAGAGAATCTGAGATGCGATACTACTTAAATTTTGTTATTTTATCTCCTCTGCTCTTACAGCTCATCTTCCATCTTGTCTAGAAATAAACATCTTTTGATAAATCTTTACTCACATCACATTTTGTCTTGGTAACATACTTAAAAGGACACATCCATTTGTTAAAGCCTTTGTAGGTAGACATGGTAGTATTCTCCTGTAGTCCCAGCATTCAGAGGGTTGAGTAAGAAGATCCCAAGTTCAAGGCCTGTCTATATTATATACCAAGATCCTGTCTCAAAACAATTATACACAAAGATTTTGTTAAGTGTTCCCAAATCATCATTCAGAAACTAGAACCTCTTGAACATCACACCACACAGAACCAAAGAATGATCTTCAGAGTTTTAGCTAAAAGTCAGGGGCTGTGACTCAAGCATTCTCTTCTAATGGCTTTTCTACCCCCACATCCACAAATGGCACCATTAAATAACAACAGGGCTGTGAAAGACACTACACTATACGAGGCTTTAAAAACCTAACCTTTCCTCTAGGAAACCAACCTTATGAAACTACTATAAAACAAAGACTTGTCTTTAAGCACACCAGAGGTGCAAAATCCCAGAGCTTAAAACAGGAAATAACAGTGTGAAAACCTCAGAGAAGAAAAAATGAGTTCTATTGGTTTTAAATTGGAGGAGTTACTTCTACACCGGTGAGAGCATCGATCTTCTAACTCATTCATCTCAGGGGAAAGTAAGGTGCTCTATCTATAATTCTTAAAGGCCTGAAGGTGGGAAGCCATGTGCTCTAATGTAGATGGAGCCCACATGAACATGGCTGGGTAATGTTCTCAGCAACGGTTACAGGATATTAGAAGTTAGAAAGTGGTACGTTGAAAAGCAGCCACAAAACACATTGATGGGCAACAGAGATCCTGACACAAGAAACATGAAGATCAGCATAAAAACTCTAAGTCAGATGCTTAAGTCTGAGAGGTGGAACCAGTGCAGGTCAGCAGAAATGGTGGCTCTTGGACATGCCACGGACTTCCATCTAAGAAGATAGAATTGGCTCCAGGGTCTGAGGAAAGAATCTAAGAAGAATGAGCTGAACTTGTTTGAGACAACCTGGGATGCATTGGGAAGTTTATGGAGTGAGCCCACATGAGAGGAGAAAAGCAGGTAATATTCTCCTGGTTTTTGGTATGATTTCTAGGCAGAATTATCTTTCTATTATCTGCCTGAGGGATTCATGCACCCTAAAAGCACATGAGAAGACTCATTTATTGGAGGACCCTTGTAGGATGACTTCTACAGGGTGTGAACCATTTCTACATGGGAGACACTACAGACAAATAGGAAAGTAAAAAACTCACGTGCTGTGTCCTTTATGCAAAGATCACCACGGGTCCAAAAACTGAATTTTCACTTACATGATGTAGAAAACATCCACAATGACAGAGTTTTGAAGCACTTTTTGGAGTCTATCCCTGGTAAATCAAGCTTTTATTAGGGAAAATGTATCCGTTTTGGTCTTGATTACAGTCCTTACCATATGGTTATAATCAGGAATCATATTGAACACTAGAACTAATGTGAGCTCTAAACTTTAGATGGTGGGATGCTCGAAGTACCTACATCCACCTTAATTCCTTTTTAATATTCAAAGTATAAGACAAATGATACTTGCACTCTGGTACCTGCTGTCAGAGCTGTGGTCCTGGCAGGTGGTCTCACTTCTACTGTCCCTGTTTGAGTGTTCCCTCACTCTCTCACTTGCATCTTACTTACCCCCACCAGACCCAAAAATGAAAACCAGGGGCTTTTGATCCCATAATGAGCAGTTCAGTCTGACCAAACAGTAAGTCAATTTCATATAACTCAGGGCAACAAACTATACAACTTTATGGTAACTTGACTTGGTTTTCTAAAATGATTGTTTTAGAAAAATATAACAATGTATGCTGTCTTGTTTAAAGATGGGTATCACAATTATATGTATTTATGAAATTATTACAGTTTTAACTGGCAACATTGAGTTAAACAAACTTTTTGAGAAAAAAAACGTAGGGTTTAGCCCTCTCTCCGCCCAAAAAAAAAAAAAAAAAAAAAAAAACTGTTGACATCTGATTATAAAGTGGACTTAAGTCTGGGGGCTGAGAGAAATTTCAAGGCCACTTTGTAGATGAAGATTCATACTAGATACATGCTTTCCTTTATTTTTTCTATTGGTAAAAGCAGATTTCAATTGTTTTTGTTTTTTTTTTTTGTTTTTCTAGAGCAGCCTTCGTTTGCCTTCTACAGAATAACCACACAGCTCAGGAAAAACAAAAAACAAACACCTAGGTTAAAAATGTCTGCTGTCTTCTCTTTCATATTATAATATATATGAATTGATTAATAGTTAATTAATTAATTCAAGAAGTAAATGCTGAACACTTCTGTACCAGGCACCAATCTGCAAAGAGGATGGGCTATAGACACAGTCAGGTAAGCGATCCCTGAGGCATACATGATTTTCATTCCCTGAACTACATCCTGACAATGCACATAATTTCCATCTCGAACCAAACACCAAAGACATGCCAAAAACTAAAAACTATAATCTCACCCTCAGAAAAACTATCATTAACCCATTCTTTCCTGCCAACTTTATTGCTGTTTTGGCTTTATTCAAAGTGAACTCCAGGAAGTTTGAGACTCAGGTTAGCCTGACCAACAAGGTATCATTACAAAGAGCAATCTTTGTAGTGAGTGTCAAGAACTTCCGCTTATTTTTAAAGTATTCACACCTTGTACCTATAAACAAAACTTCCCTGGGAACTGTGTGTTGATGAATGTGACTCTGGTTAGAACTTGGAAGGTCTGGGGGAGGGGTCACCTGAATCATGTCAATGCTTCCCCCCTCCATCCCTTACTCCCACATCCCTGCATCCCATGCTCCATCTACAGACTGAACCTTTGTTCACAGTTATGCATTTCTGCTAAATGATACCTTTGAGTTGAACTGCCTTCCCTGCTAAAGCCAAGTATATAGTCTTTGATTCCTACTTAGAAGGCACATTAAAGGATAAGCCTCAATAAGATTACTGATTCAATGTTATTCAAAAGAGATTTCATTTAATTAGATTTTTGGACGTTGGGAAAAAAAAAAGCATATTTAGCATGATGAGTTGAAAAGGCTCTAAGCGAAGTTGCACATAATAATTTTAGAAAGGTTTTACCAGGTAAATCATAATTAAGTCATCTCTCTGCTTGCGCTGGCAACACAATTTGAACATGGAAGAGGATCGTACATACAAGCCAAAATGAAGAAACCAAAAATAAAACCAGAATGCATTATATAGGAAACAGAAAGAGTAAATCAGATTAAAGCATGCTGGTATTAATTTATTATAATTTCAATGTGATATCAAGACATTTAAATATATGAAAAAATAGACCTGATTTCCCAGAAATGCTCACTCCTTGAGTATAAAGTAACACAAAGGCCTGTTATACTTTCAACTGGCACATGAGATACATTAACAGTCCCATATAGTGATATGTCACTTTGTGACTGAGATATCATCACTGTCTCATAAAAGAAAAGTATAAATGTACATATGACATACTCCCATAACCATAAAACATATCTATGTATCATAAAACTGAGAGAATCTGGGATGCTGGGTCTGAACACATGTGCACAGGCACACACACACACACTCACACATGCATACACACACATCTGACTACAAATAACTACCCTAGAAGCACAAACAATGTGAAATCATGGCACAATGATGCTAGCTTGCAGATGTGAACAAGTCTTTTATTAAAAATGTTATCCCTCAAGATGGATGCAACAATACCAATTAGTCTCCATTCCTGATCTCTATAGTATACAATGAGGGGATCAGGACTTGAAACAGTGCCATAGTTTTAAAAAAAAGGAAATGGCAAAGAAGAAATTGGCTTTGGATTAATGAGCTGGCATATACACTACGGCCTTAATGGGTAGTGCTGACAGGGTTCAATTATAGCAGAGTGTGCAGCCTCATTACTGCCAGTGGCTGTCACTTAGAGCGCTGGTGCAGAGGAGAGTCCAATGTCTTCAGACAAAGGCGAGAGAAACATGAAAACAAAAGGCATATCCTTAGGAGCAAAGATTCTAACACTCTTGAAACACACACACATACACACACAAACATACTTACACAAATAATGCATATATATATATATATATATATATATATACACATACATACATACACATACATACACATACACACACATAAACACACATGCGCACACACACACACACACACACACACACACACACACACACACATTCTTTATGTTTATACTGGGTGAAGTTTTTTGGCCTGGCTTGCTAATTGATTATTACACCTAGGGCTTTTAGTCAGTAATATAATTGAATTAAGGGCCAGTGTCAAGGTAACCTTTTTAAAGGGGACCTTAATTGCTATTCTCCCTAAAACATAGATTCCCCATTAACAATGTTCCTCTTTTTTTACTGAACACTGACTGTTAACTTTGCTATTTCATTACTCTGCATCATCCTATGAATAATTATCACCCTTTACTACATAATTTTTTTACAGAGTTTTAACAGTTTGACAGGGTTTTAAAAGAAATGTAGTTCTATGAATAGTTATATGTAAATTTCTAGTAAATGATCTTCATGTTCTGAGGTGTAAATGAAAGGAGAAATTCATTAAGTAGAGGTTTAGGAAGGCCTGATGAATAAAAAGTTTTAACTTTTATTGAACTCTTGCAACAAAGATCCATCCCCAAAACACTTTCTGTGAATTCACAGATAAAAGACAAAAGCATTCTCTTTCTCATGAATGGAGTGCCCAGAATCTCTACTGGGACCAGTACATACTCACCACCTGAGTCTCAAGGATTGAGTTCATGTGAAAAGAGTACTTAGTTACTAAGATGGTGCATGCATTTAAACCATTTATCTGTAAATATTTAATGCAACATAGTAAGCATTATTTGACAAGTAGTATCATCTCTCAATGGTTACTTGAGCAGCAAATTACAATGCTGACTTTTTTTTCCCTCCTGAAAAAAAAGAACCTGTAGGTAATGTTAATAACCCATCTTTAAATAATAATTGGATTACTTTTCAATAATATATGAACAGCAGACACAAAATCAATCTTGGTAGAGATAATTCAGGAAATGCTTTTGTGGGTTGTTTTTTTTTTTTTTAAGGGAGAAACAATAGAAAATTGTTATTACGCAGAAGATAGTTTCCATCTCCCTTCTCCTGAAGCCATAATAGGAATGTGCAGCTGAGACTGATTTAAGCCAGGAGCTCCGTCCCCAAGGCCTAAAGGACTGGTCCATAATGACACAGTACACAGACTGCGAGCCAAGTGAAGCTAAAGTAAGAAGAAACATACAGAAAAGAAATACCTCAAATGAACGGGCATTTTCTACACCAAGCAAACCATAAAAATGACAACACCCATTCACCTTTTTGAAAGAGGGAAGATAAAAACAGCCAGTTTTGTAGCAGGCATTCAAATGGGAACTTTGCTAATAAAGATAGATGGCAGGAACTAGGCATGTGGTGATTCCATTTTAAAATACATCATGAAAACAAAGAAATAAACATGTCCATTTGTGCCTATATTTTTAGATATATCCTTATTCTAACACTTGCAGTAATTCAAATGGGAACAAAATTAACTTACTTCTACAAAAACCTCTTACTATAGATGGTTATATTCTGGTGATTGATTTCCAACTTGAAATATCTACTTAGACCAGTGGTTCTCAACCTACCTAAGGCTATGATCTTTTAATCCAGTTCTTCGTGTTGTAGTGACACCAACCATAAAATTATTTTGTTGCTTCCTCATAAAAGTAATTTTGCTACTGTTATAAATTGTGATACAAATATCTGATAGGCCAGATATCTGATTTGTGGTCCCCAAAGGGGTCAACATCTACTGGTTGAGAACTGCTGACTTAAACCAAAGGTGTTCTAGTCATCCAAGCATGCTGCTGGTTCAGGAGCTTTGGGTGCCATGTTCTATCCTTGCGTCTCTTGCCATCACCAGTTGCATAATCATCAAGTGCCTCATTATAATAACTGCTTCAAGAGTTAACCTTCCAGGTTGATCTGAGATGTATTAACAATGTTTCCCCACTCCCTACATTTAATTCTCAATCCAGATTCATGTTCCCCACACAACTGAACCATCTTGATCACTGAGCTGGAGTACCACGATCCACAATGGGACTCAGAAGAAAAAAATGCCAATGAGTGTGAGAATCCGGTATTGGCCACCAATGTGTATAAGAGAGTTAGAGAACATAGCATAGCAGTATATTCCAGTTGGTACCCAATAGTCCCATGAACATGAAAAAAGAGAAGACACTTAAGTCTAAAGTTTAGAGATGGGGGAGCTTAATGCAATTTTAGCAGGCTAAAAATATACAAATGATCAAGAGTAGATGATGCACTGAAGTGCAAAGACCTGAGCTATGGGGAAAGGTCAGTTCCCCACCACCTCCCTTTACTGTAAGGCATGACTTCATTATATCCTAAGACCCATAGCACTTTGTGGTTTATGTTCCTTCTCATATTTGCCAAGTTAAGCCACAGAGTGTAGGATGAAGACCGCCGCCGCTAAATGCTGTGCAACCACTAAAAATATATTTCACAGATACCTCTGATCTCACAGGCATAATTGGCAGGGACCGAAATATACTGTGACCCATCTCATCATCTCCACCCTACAGTGTTAACAAGCTTAAAGAAATATCTTTTTCTTTGGGTCTTTAGTAAAGTCCTAAAAGACCCAATACATTTTTATTAGGTATAATTGTGACTGAAACACACTCTGTTCTCTTCTGAAGGTATCAAATGACTAATCTTTTATTTGTAAGATATGGAAAGCTATATATAAAAAGCCATAGTATGGTTACCAGATGGAAAGAAAAGATGACAAAACTGGAAAGAAATATGTGCAGAGAGATGGAGTCTGCTAAATACTTCATACTAGAGTATAGAAGGGTTTATATATTTACTGTACAACATTTGACTTCTAATACAGTAAGCACATTTCTAATTTTAAGGGAAAGTAGCATAAAATTAAATTTAAATTGTTATTGATAGTAAAACTATTTCATTTTAGTTTAAGAAATAAATAAAATAGTGTTTCTCCAGCATAATGTGTCTCTAACTGTTTCTCAACTCTCCTCTGAATGAGGTTTCCATCTTCACATCTTAGGGTAGTCCCTGGCCAATTACTCTGGATAGAGCACTCACCCACCACTCAGCAGACTTGGAAGATGGACACAGGTAAGCTAGATGTATCAAAACCTCCATAATATATTGTCTTTTCTCTGGAGAACAAGTTTTGGTTGGTTTTGACTTCCAGGCAACAATATTCACTTCCCCCAGGCTTGACTCAGCTCACATGTTCACACTCATCAAAATCCCAAGCCTATGAGCAAGTTCATAATTTAATAGTTGCCAGATTATATCATCAGCTAATGTCTGTTCCACCCATAATCATACACAAGGTAATCCATGATCACTCTAACTGCCAAGCCAACAATGGTGGCTGACAAATCATTGAAAACAACAGTGATTCTTCTTGGCCAACACATTCACAACACTTAAACTAAAACTCATATGTCTTCTCTTGATCCTATCTACCCTGATTTAATTGCACTTTCCAGGCTCAGAGTTCACTATACTTGATGCCCTAATTTCCTTCCTTCCATGACTACTCAAGTCCATCTCAGAAACTGTAGATCAGTGATTCTCAAACTTTAATGTGCATACTACAGCCTCATAAACTGTTTAAAGTGTAAACTTAGAAACAGGTCCAAGATAGTGCTTCAGATGTTACACTTCCAAGCAGCTCCCACATGGTACCCATTCTGGATCACTTGGCTAATTTGAATACCACATCTCTGTGACCCTTCTGGTTCCCTAGACCATGTCTAGTATGGACATTTTTATTGTGTCAAGTACCCTAGCCTATTCCCACAGGGTTAGTAACAGTATCCCACAACAAACATAAACCTACGATAACAAAACACCCAGACTCTAAGGAAAGTCACTTCAGTTATTTCCAGTCATACAGCCCATAAAATTATCTTGCCAATCTTCATATATAGGTAGATGGTAGGTAGATAGCTAGCTAGGTATGTAGTTAGATAACAAATTGATGATAGATAGGTAGATAGATAGATAGATAGATAGATAGATAGATAGATAGATAGATAGATAGATAGATAGATGATTGTTGGGCTATTAAATTCTAAATTCACTTAAATTAAAATAACTTACATATAACAACTAAGAGACAGAGTCAT
Source organism: Mastomys coucha (assembly GCF_008632895.1). NCBI lineage: Eukaryota > Metazoa > Chordata > Mammalia > Rodentia > Muridae > Mastomys > Mastomys coucha. The sequence goes on from NW_022196910.1 coordinate 37,496,724, forward strand.
GATACTGTGATTCAATGCATGTCACCCCCAGGTTCCACGCTGATATTACTGAAGTCCACAAGCCTAGTTTCTAAGCATTTGATAGCAGTGTAGCACCAGCTTTTACTCCATAGAAATCAGATCTACATTATTTACCAATAGTTGCATCCTCCTCCAACAATAACCCAGGTTATATTATAAAATAATCCATGTATGAGCAAACTGCTTTCCACTTTCACTATTCTCAGAGGGCTCTTTTGCATGAATATAAGAAAAAAATCAGCTCTTTTCAAAGGATTCAAGGGAAAGGAGTGTCAAGCAATGTTTAACACCACAGTTAGAAACCCAGACTGCTCTGAGCCCTCTAGGCACACATAAATAAAGCTAGATTTCATTATGGGCCTGACAGCATTATATAGCCCTAAATTTTTTATTTTATTTCAGCTGTAGACAAAAGCAGAGAGAAAGAATAGAGATGCTTCAAAGAATGCACTATAAAATATCATTGTAAGAAACAAAGAAGGAAAAAAATGTGCTGAATCAAGAAATGCCTTCTATGTATTTCCAAACACTTTCTCAGAAATACAAAAACCCCTTTTGCTTTCTACACTTTAATGTAAGCCCTTAATTTGATCCATATTCTAATGATGAAAGTAGAATTTTTATAGCATTTTGTCCAATAATGTCTTTGACAATGAGTTCTCTTTATGACTTTCCTATGCCATCCGATTTAACTTCATTTTCACAGTTTCCATGGCTTGGGACACTGGTGCCCCTTTGTACCTAAATGCATTGTATTGTGCAATAGTTTGTTGCTTGCTAGAATACCTTCACACAGTCAGTAAACACTGTTGCACAGGCTCATTCCAGCAATGTATTCTAAACCAAGCAAATCATGCCAGCAAGACTGCTCAGCAGGTAAAGATCCCTGAGACCTAATGACCTAAAATTCTATCCCAGAGAGTAGCTCAGATAGTAGAAGGAAAACTATCCCAAAGTTATCCTCTGACATGTGCTTTTGGTAAATACAATCATAAATGCACAGACACAGACATACATAAATAAAAATCATGAGAAATAAGTAAGAATCAAATCTAAGAGACTCAGATTTTTTTCCATGAAACTCTTATACCATAGCTTTTCAGAATAAGGAAATATGTAACACACATAATGAAAATGTGGACATATTGACCACTTTACTGACAAATGAAAAACATTTACCATTTTATCAAGGCCTCAAAAATCCTGGCAGCACATAGACATGGACTGTGTTTCTGCTGTTTACAGAATTTGCAATCCTTCTGGGACATTGCTTACAAACTTTTTTTCTTCATTCTCAACACACATTCATCCCATAATGCATGATATATCCCTTAGTAATTAGAAAAATAGATAGCATTTGGCATTCTTCTTTCAACTGTTGCTTGGGAACTTTTAGACACTATTTAAAGTTATTACTTATTCATCTTCATATGAAGTAATTTCAGCTCCTATTAACTTTTGCTCATAGATCACATTTCCCAAAATGTTAGTCATGTTCCAATGTTTCCAGTACAGAGTCCTGAGAAAGGCTTACCATTCTGTGTTATTGTTTAAAGATTCTTATAAGTCTAAAATCATTGTTTTGAAATAGATACAATATCTTCTGATCATGGTTTTTATAATCTAGTAGTATGGGGAAGGTAAAACTTTCAGAGGATAATTTTTCTTTAATTATGTGAGTAAAGTTAGAAGCAAAACAAAAATTCAACCAGAAGATGAAAGACATTTTTGTCTCAGAAATGGTACCCATCAGATTGAATCAGATGAAACTATTATTTTTAAAGAGTGAGAAATTTGGGATTCTGAATATGAGTAACGAAAAAAAACAGAGAATGCAAATCCATTATGTACACAACACTGTGACAGAGGCTGTGTACCAATGATCTGATCTAAGTAGGTTTTATGAATTATATAATTGTGACTTTTTAAAGGCTGTTTATCCCAAAAGGAAATTTCCATATTCCTAATCCAGAATTTTAAACATTTTTAATAACCATTCTGGAAACCCAAATTTGATGTAAATAGGGTATTTGTCACTATAACTGCAGTACATGGCCTTTTCCGTCTAAAAATGGTCACATTTGCCATTGTTTTGCTAAATCAGAGAAGCTGACAAACTTAGTTGAGAAAGAAATAAAATTGGATGAGTCTTAACAATGACCAAATGGGTGGGACAGTGTCTGTAACCCCTCCCTAACTGTGTTTTTGCTTTATATATCAAAATCAAGGCTATGAGTGCTAGCAGGTAGATGTTACCTGGGGATTGCAAGACATTTTACAATACTTCAAATCAAAGAAGTAATCAAAGAAGTTCTGCAATCATAATTAACATCTCTGACATACCTGAAGATAATGCAAGAGAAAAACTGCAGCACTTTCTTTATATTTGAATTGCCTCTTTGATGCTAAGAGAGATGTGTGAATTTTTTTTCTTTAAGGGACACAGATACCAGTCAAGTACTGTGGTTGGTGGCAAATTCAGTCCTACTGTGTCATTTATACATAATCTTCTTTCTGGACTTCATGTTTTATTCTTGACTCAATCTTGTATTTTCTCCAGGCAGAGACCATCTCTCATCTTTACTTTCAATTTCATACAGAAATACTATCTATTTTAAGTTATCCACTGTATCTCTGACTTGGAACTGTACCTCTCCTCTCTTGGTTGTGTTTTATTTAGCATTCTGATGAGAATAACAAGGTTGTAATAAATGGCCCCTAGGACTCAGGGCCCATACCTGTATCAGCTCAAGCAATGATAATACATCAATTTATCCTCCATGTTAATTCTCTTTAACTAAAATGCCATAGGTAAATTGGGAAATATACCATGGCCTTTTACAGCAGAGAAACTGGAATCTCTCAATCTTAAAAAGCTATCCATGTCAATGTGAAAATAAATCCATTTCACAAGCAACAGAAGCAAATTTTAATTTCAAAATGAAATAGAGAAGCTGCAAGAAGACACACAACCAAGGACGACACTCCTTTGACCCACTTGGAACTTTAACTTTTAACTATTCCTAAGTTAAAGACATGCAAACAGAATCTGAAAGAGGAAACCCAAGTGTCCAAAGACACAGGGATGCAGATCAAATCTCATTCCTATGTACACATATTACTACTATAATAAGGATGGAAAGCTGGGTGTAGTATCCCAACAGAAGCAAAAGTGGATGGTTGGATCAGGTGCATGTAGAGGGCCTGCTGTTTAAGCAGGAAGCTTCACAGACCTACAAATGTCAATGTGATCCTTTACAGAAGATGCAAGGACTAGAATACCTCCAGAGGAATTTTCAAGACTTCTTAAATACATCCTGGAACTAGAGCCAGTCTTCTAGGAAAGCTTAAACAGAGTATGATGCTCCAAGAATCTGCTCACAGAATCAGAAAATGAATTCAGAGGAATTCTGAGATGTTCCTCCGGATGGAAGAGTTAAGGAATGGCTTCTTCCAACTATCTATTCAATAGCCTCCTCTGCAGCTGACCTCTCTTGGAAATGTACAAAGAGTGAAGAGTCCTTACATGTCATTTGTATTCTGAACCAGTGTGTCTGTAGTATTGTGTGTTGGCTCCATTCTAATCATGCTCTTGCAAACTATAATTTGGAGATGGCTACTGTTATGTTTGTTTGATTGTGTGTTTGCCTTGGGTTTCATTTTAACAACACTAGCACAGCACAAAATGCCTTGTGTGCTATGGATACTTTCTAAAGCCCTCATTAAAGAATAATTTAAATGTTACATTGTTTGTCTAATTCAAAGCCTTTTTTGATTGCATCTGCATTGACTCTGTTAATGCGTCCCTAAATATTATCCCGTGCAGAATTCAGAAGACAAAACTGAGCTCCTAAACTGCATAGACAAAGGAAGCATCCACACTTGGAATATAATACGGGGGGTGACTCCCCTTCCTGGAGCACATTACAGTAAAAATCATGAGTGGAAAGAAATAGCTATACAGACTATGAGTCACTTTAGACCAGAACTGGATAGAGTTCTTTCTCTCTTCTCCACGTGCACATACAGCCTGAGTCCACAGGCTTATGACTTACAATGTTTCAGCTAGATTTAAAGGTGAATTTGTCATTTAAAATATTTTCATATGATTAATTGTAGATTTTAGACTGTATGGCTTTAGGATGTTATAAAACAAATATTCTAAGAATGTCTTCTCCTAACTGAATATTGAGCTTAGGAGGGAGCTCACACTCAGATGTCACAAATTCTCCTTAGATTCAAGGCTAGAAATATCTTCATATGGCTTCACAAATCTTTCCCTGAATAATCTTCTTTATAATATCCAATTCTCTGACACATAATTTTTCAACTGTCTTATATTGTACAAAATTATTTCTACTTTCAGAATAAATTGTTTCCCACTACCAGAACTATCTACCATATACTACAAAGCCTCATGTCTAGTTTATATGTAATTTCTACACATGATTTTGAAACTGAGTTTCCATTTCCAATCAGCTTAAATCAATGTACTTCTTTCTTTCTTCGACTTTTGTATCTAGTACTACACTGCTAATATTGGAAAAGAAGACAATATCAACAACCAATAACAAAATCTGTGTAAGTAGAAGAGATTAGTATATCCAACTGTAGAACTTCATGGATGGCAGGAACACAGAGAGAACTCTATTTCAAAACTCTTGAAATGTATTTTGCTTGTCACTATATAAAGTGGTTGTCTAGGAGACATGACTTAAGATGTATAAGGAAGACTTGCATCTATAACTATCTCGCCCATCTGCTGAAAAGTCTCCATTTTATGTCAGCACAATCCAAGAAACTTATTCTTTACTAAAATACAAATGCTAAAAGGAAGATATCAGCCAGTCCCATAAAGCATTTCTAGTTTCAAATACGTTGAACTGATTGCATGACCCTACTAAGAATTAGCTGTGATGTAACTTATATGGAACACCATTAGAAGTAAGGACTGGAGGAGAAATGTTCTGTGTTACAAAGAATAAAGAAGGAGTGATTTGAAAGCTTTGGAGAGGGAACATTGAGAGACATGAGGAATTAATGAAAAACAGAGCAATTATAAAGATAAATCTCACTTGCCTCATAACTTTTACAAAATCCTATTCTTCCTTCACCATGGCCAAGAAGAGTATAAGTCTTTGACTTCCTAAAGATTCCCATGCTGCTTCCAAGTCAGTGAGCACTTCAAAAGGAGCTCTGATTCTAAACATTCACACCAACCTAGAGCATTTTAGTAAATACACTGATTACAGAAGATGGATTTTTTTTCAGTACAAGGGTGAATACTGAGTCATGAGAATGAATGGCACTGAGAAAGAAAGAAATCAAAAAGTCAATCAATAGTTGAAGGCAGAGACAACATAGAAAGCCTTACAGCAGTGGTTCTCAACTAGAATAATATTGTGTACCACATTTGGCAAACCTGCAGGTATCATTGGTGGTCTAGAGTGGGAGGAAGAATACACCTGAAGTCTAGTGAGTGGGATCAGTGATCTTAGTTAACATTCTACAGTGCCTAGTCTCCAATAATAAAGAAACCCCAGTGTCAGCGATGCTCAAGTTGAAACTAATCTTATATCTGAAAGCTGGAGAACAAAGTGGGGGATTTATGGATAAGAATTTGAGGCCCTCAAATCCCAAACTTTAAGTCACCAAGAATGATGAGGGGAACTGAAAAATCTCAAAACATTTGCAGGCTGTGGAAGCTGTGGGGTGCTGAGACAGCTGCCGTGTGTACATGGAACATTCCTGTGTACTGCAAAGAACACAGTGGAGCAGAAAAGTCCCTGGATTAGGACACTAAGAACCTCATTTCCAGTTACAGCTTTATCATTTACTGGCTGTGACCCTGAGCAAGTGAATTAGCCCTCTCAGAATCTCCATTTCCTCACCTAGTAAATGAGAAAGAGCTTCCTGTGCCTACCTCACAGCACAATAGGTAATACAAGAAGAGGATGCTACAAATTAAACTGTCAGTATTACCCACTGTGCTTTGTAGCGATCCACAGAGGTCAGATATTCAGTAAGAAACATGGCTGGGATGTAGACAGAGAGCACACCATGCCTTCCCATGAGAAAATGTCTGTCATCAGGTGCCATTTGCAGAACTGCAAAGTGAAGTATCAAAACACAAAGACTATGGTATCTACAAAGAAGAAGGAGCTAAATTTTTCTCTTGTTCCATTCCCATATGTATTATTGTCTTCCAAACCAAACAGCTGATTTGCAGTCAGTCCCCGTCACATTTCATACTTAAGAACACTTCACATAGGACTATTACACACATGCCCCTACTCCCACGCCATGTGTATTTAGGAACTTCTTACTTCAGTACATTTAGGAGTTCTTCTATCTACAGTTTATAATGCGGAAGAGGCCAAGCTGCCTCCTCTATATGATAGCACTTAAATAGTGATTTAAAAAAGTACTGGTGGAAAATGTACATGATGTCAATCACTACTGAAATACTCAGAGTAAATGTTAACCTGATAATGTGAGTGAATTACGCAGCTAAATACAAAGACTTAGCTTCTGGACATCTAATTTAGAAACTTTACAAGCATCCCTGCCTTCACATCACTTGGTGGTCACTTCCCAAAACAAGCTCAAGTAGAGCCATCATAGTGTCTGAAGCTAACTGTGGTGCTTTGAATAGGAATGGCCCCCATAGACTCATTTGTTTAAATACTTGGTCCATAAGGAATGGCACTATTATAAGGTATGGCTTGATTGGAATAGGTGTGGCTTTGTTGAAGGAAGTGTGTCACTGTGGGAGGCAGGGGCTGAGGTCTCAAAAGCTCAAGCCAGTTCTCTGCCTGTTGCCTGCAGATCCAAATGTAGAACTCTCAGCTCCTTCTCCAGCACCATGTCTACCTGCATACTGCTATGCTTTCCACCATGACGATAATGGACTAAACATCTGAAACTGTAAGCCAGCCCCAATTAAATGATTTCATTCACAAGAATTGATGTAGTCATGGTATCTCTCCATAGCAACAAAACACTAAGACACTAATTACCTTGGTTATACAGTGATGTCTCCAAGTGTAGGCTTTAGATTATGTCACCCATGTGAACGTAAACAAGGTACTTATGTGACCTCAGGCAAAAGACTTTTCTTTTAAATTCTCTATTGCTTTATGTTAAAATGAAATACCATTACTTAACTCCTAGGGCTAGTATAAAGAGAGCATGAGATAACTCAACTGTGTAACACTATACCTGACATTATTTATGTGTTTAAGAATCACTAGTTCTGCTTCATTCTGACTGCATGGTCCAATTCTGCTCTATTTAATTTGAATTTTGAAGCACACACTGGAAGACTAAATACTGAAGGATGCTCCCAAAAGCATGGGCCTCTTGCATCTAAACAAACCAGCAGATGCTCATGAAAGGGTAGACTGTCTGTGCAGAAATCAAGCAGTGTGGTAGCCCCTTGAGGTATGGCTAAATTTGAGTGGCACTGTGCATGGGACTGGGTTCTCAGTGGCCTCCAAGTTATTGGAACACAGAAAGGATGATGGAATGTCAGAGGCAAAGGGCAAGCTACAAACGGCAGAGAGGGCAGCTCTTGGGAGCAACAAAGGTCAGAACAGATGTTATGATCATGCTGAAAATTTCCACTGCGGGGCAAAGGTTCAGAATGCAGATGCTAACAGAGCACCCGAGTATGGCCTGAGTAACTGGAGAGAGGTTTAAAGAAATCACAATGACCTTTTAAAGTGAAAAGGAATTTTTAAACCCTGTAGGAAAAAAATAGAACCCTTGTCCTGGAGCCACTCCAACTCCCAACTTTCTATTGACCTTGAAACAATTCAATACGTTGCCTATGCTGTTCTAGCACATGTCTTGAAATATCCCCATGTGGTTCTTATGTAAAAAACAACTTCAGCATTAGCAAATATCCCACTTGATTATATGACAATTCATCTTTCAGAAATACCTAGGTGAACAAAGAAAAATGTACCTAGCATGAGCAAGCCGCATCAGAGTCTAAAAAGTAAAGGCACGAGCACTCAGTTCAGCATCCACCATCCCTGTTGGCCACTGCATTATGAGCTGTATTCATTGGCAACCGCTGTTACAATCTTCACTCCAATTTAGATTCCCGCATCCAAAGGCTTCACAATGATCCCCAGACTAGAATCTCCCTGAAGCACAGCTCCTCTTCAGATCTCTTCCAAGCTAATCCTGAACATGTAACATTGCATCAGCACATTCTTTTTTTTTTGTTTTGTTTTGTTTTGTTTTGTTTTGTTTTGTTTTGTTTTGTTTTTTGAGACAGGGTTTCTCTGTATAGCCCTGGCTGTCCTGGAACTCACTCTGTAGACCAGGCTGGGCTGGAACTCAGAAATCCGCCTGCCTCTGCCTCCCAAGTGCTGGGATTAAAGGCGTGTGTCACCACCGCCCGGCTGCATCAGCACATTCTTAAATCCTTTAACACGCACCTGTGTTGCCATGGCTATTAGGTTCCTACTCTTTCCCTCCCGCCTTAGTCAGCAATGGTAAACTTTTTAATGTTTTGCCCTTGAAATTCTCTTTCCCACATATCATGGTTGTGTGCTATTGTTATATCATTTTCTCCTGTGCAGTTCTGCAACTATGGTCTTTATTGTTTTGGGAATGCTGCCCGCAAATTGGCCATATCTTGTAATGATGCATGCACACTCTTTTAATTCTTTACTACGTTTATTTGTATTAGCATATAAAGCAATGGGTTCATTATGGCATTAGCATACATACATGTCATTATACTTTCTTTTCGTTCATCCCACCCATCCTCCCGCTCTTCTCACGCCCTCCTCCCTCCTCCATCTAGCTGGTCCCTGCTTATGTCAGAATAAGGAGTCTATGGCTCTCTCCACAGATTTACAGTATTTGTTTCTCAGTCTGGCTTATTTCTCTTAACATAATGGCCTCAAAATCTGTTTTCCTGAAAATGTCATGTTTTCACTTTTCTTTAAGCCAAACATAATTTCACTATGTTTATGTACCACATTTCCTTTATCCATTAGTTGGCGGTCAGACCAACTATAATAAGTAGTGTAGCAGTAAATGGTGCTGATAGCTCTTTGGTATGTTGGTTTGGAGAACTTCTGGCTTATACCTGCAAAGTAACATAGATGGTAACCTGCAGTTTTATGTAATCAAATAAAATTTCGGAAGAGTTTTGGTTTCCCTGTTCAGCTTATGCCCAACCACTTCTTCAAGTTAAATCCTACTTTGTCTTACTGCTAGCTTATTCAGAACTTCCCAAGAGTCCTCACAGAACATGCCCCAATACACTCAGGACTTTTCCACTGTACTTAGCCCATTGTACAGAAAATGATGTCTTTTTTTTTAAAAGATTTATTTTTATTTATTTTATGTGTATGAATACACTGTAGCTATACAGATGACCTTGAGCCAACATGTGTGTGGCTGCTGGGAACCTCTGCTGGCCTCTGCTGGGAACCTCAGGACCTCTGCTGGCTCCGCCTGCTCCGGCCCGCTCGTTCCTGTGTAATTCACTGTAGCTGTCTTCAGACGCACCCAAAGAGGGTGTCAGATCTCATTACGCGTGGTTGTAAGCCACCATGTGGTTCCTGGGATCCGAACTCAGGACCTTTGAAAGAGCAGTCAGTGCTCTTACCCGCTGAGCCATCTCGCCAGCCCAGAAAATGATGTCTTATGACTAATGTATCTCCACCTCAAAAACATTGTGCATTTGGAGAAACCCACAACATAGCACAGGATAGGTATCTAGTGAGCACTGAAAACAAGAAAAAGAAATCTATTATCTCTTTACAATCTCCCAACTCAGCAATATAGATGAAAGGAGAGACAGAGGGGGATGGGTAAATGGAGATAAACTATCACAGAGAGCAAGCTGAGTACATTCAGATGAAAAAATGCATCAAAGTCCAGGGCCTCGGCATCCACAAGAAAAACCATAATTACATCAATATGTAAGGGAAAAGTACCTGAAGATATATTTTTGAATTCTGTAGTTCATGTAGAACAAGACTGCATTATCCCTACAAAATAACCTCTGGTCAACGTTTTCTGAAGGGACTGCTACCTAGTGCTTTCCCCGTGCTGGACATTTTTCTTCTTCAGACACATTCTCTCTATCTGTCATGGTATGGGTAGGGTATGGCGTACTGACATTCGGCTTGCTTAGGTCAGCCAGAGGCTGATTTCACAGCATCCCTGAGAGTAGAGCAAAAATAAAAAGTTTCTTTTAGTTTAGGCAACTTATATCATGAGTCACACTGGCATTCAAAGTTTACCATCCACTTAGAAACCACATATATCAAGACACTCAGAAAAAGACTCTAAGTGAGAGACAAGAACGAACTTTTTATAGGGATGGGATTCACAGTCAAATATCACCAGAAGAGGAAGGTGTGGCTTAGTGTTTGAGCCACAATCCAGCATGCCCAAACATTGAGTTTAACAACAAGCGTTAAAAATAATTCACATAATTTAAAAAAATGTCTTTATTGTTGCATTTAATGCTTTCTACTATATGCAAGGCAATGATTATCCTTGAGACTTACTCACTACTGGTATATGAACTCAAAAAGACCTAATAGAAATTAAATTGTTTTTATTTTTTTATTAGATATTTTCTTTATTTACATTTCAAATGATATCTCCTTTCCTGGTTACCCCTCTGAAAAAAATATCAAAAACAAAAACAAACACAAAAAACAAACCCTGTTTTCTCTCCCCTCCCCCTGCTCACCAACCCACCCTCTCCCACTTCCTAGGCCTGGTATTCCCCAACACTGAAGCATAAACCTTCACAGAACCAAGGGCTTTTCCTCCCATTGATGACCGACTAGGCCATCTTCTGCTATACATATGCTGCTGGAGCCATGTGGATCAAGGACCTCCACATAAAACCAGATACACAGAAACTAATAGAAAAGAAACTGGGAAAGAGCCTCAAGCACATAGACACAGGGGAAAATTTCCTGAAGAGAGCACCACTATCTCATGCTCTAAGATCAAGAATTGATAAATGGGACCTCATAAAATTACAAAGTTTCTGTAAGGCAAAGGACACTGTTAATAGGACAAAACAGCAACCAACAGATTGCAAAAAGATCTTTACCAATCCTATATCTGATAGAGGACTAATATCCATTATATACAAAGAACTCAAGAAGTTAGACTCCAGAGAACCAAGTAACCCTATTAAAAAATGGGGTATAGAGCTAAACAAAGAATTCTCAACTGAGCAGTACCGAATGGCTGAGAAGCACCTAAAGAAAAGTTCAACATCCTTAGTCATCAGGGAAATGCAAATTAAAACAACACTGAAATTCTACCTCACACCAGTCAGAATGGCTAAGATCAAAAACTCAGGTGACAGCAGATGCTGGAGAGGTTGTGGAGAAAGATGAACACTACTTCATTGCTGGTGGGATTGCAAGTTGGTACAACCACTCTGGAAATCAGTTTGGCTGTTCCTCCGGAAATTGGACATAGTATTACCACAGGACCGAGCTATACCACTCCTGGCCATATACCCAGAAGATGTTCCAACATGTAATAAGGACACATGCTCCACTATGTGCACAGCAGCCTTATTTATAATAGCCAGAAGCTGGAAACAACCAGGATATCCCTCAACAGAGGAATGGATACAGAAATTGTGGTATATCTACACAATGGAGCACTACTTAGCTATTAAAAACAATGAATTTATGAGATTCTTAGGGAAATGGATGGATCTGGAGAATATCATACTGAGTGGCGTAATTTTATTTATTAATTTATTCCTTTCATGGGTAAAAAGAAATCATCCTCATTGGTAAGAAATGGAACAAGGAAAAAATAACAAAACAAAAAGTATCATGAACAGGCAGTGGTGGCGCACGCCTTTAATCCCAGCACTTGAGAGGCAGAGGCAGGCAGATTTCTGAGTTTGAGGACAGCCTGGTCTACAGAGTGAGTTCTAGGACAGCCAGGGCTATACAGAGAAACTCTGTATCAGAAAAAAAACAAAAAGTATCGTGAAACTATGATATTAACTAAGGGACAGCCTTGGTTCCCAAAGCTAAAGCAAGTGAAGAAAAAGAAAGAAAGGCTCTCCTGTAGGCAATGTCAAGTAAATAAATACATCCCAAAAAGCAAAGCAAAAAGAAAAACTAAGAAAACTCTGCCAAACATTTTTTGTTTTTTTTTTAATAAAACATGCCCGGTACTCAGAAGGGCTACAACACACAACAGACAGACCATAAAATAGCCAGTATAATTTTAATGAACTTATGTGATTATTAACTGTTATAAGCAAGTGAAACATTTTAGGAAGAACAACATGTTCTCAGGGGTATGGATTGGAAAAAAAATCATAGGTGAGAAGTGAACAGAAAATGTTACTAGCCAGGATTTCTTTGATTTGCATATACAGGGGCCCCAGCCAATGACTCCTCAATGGCTACACAGATCCTCATCACATCTGTGTTTGTCACTGTCTTTGATGCCAAAGAACTCAGAACTGGTTCATGATTTATATTTCTAGGATTTATTGCATACTTTTTAATGCCAGCTTAATATATATTGGTATATGAAGCTTTTAAAATAATGAGAAAGAAATGTGTACTCAAAAGAAACTACTTTCCCTGTTTTGAATTTTGACCATGTGTTAGCAATATTCAGTAAGATGCTCACATATGATGCTGACATGGGTAGGAAGCTCCCATCAGCCCAGAGAACATGAGAAAAATAACTGATCCCTCACTGGCATGCTCAACCTTTTGACACCATGGCACAGCACTGTCATCTGTAAGCCCACCCTTGAGAACCATGTAGTTTTATTACAAACAAAAATGCAGAAACATATCTCAGTGTTCTAAATAAGCTGAAGCTCCTTTGTTGGGCCACTGTCATAGCAGTTCCTAGACATGTCTGTCAGAATAGTACTGTGTCATTAAGTCATTATAATTCATTACTTAAGTATATTACATGCATTTTCATCTTATGATATTTTTAACTTAAACTAAATGTATCAGCATATATATCCCATCATAAGCCAAAAAGAATCCATAGTAGTTTGATTCTTAGAGCAAATAATTAATTTTGCCCTATGTTAAAGAAGAAAATAATGAACCACAAAGAAGTTGAAGAATTCACCAAGTTTACATAGAGCCTACATTGGAACCCAGATATTCTGGATCTCAAACTCTGCTCCGTGCCCCAACTATCCCCAGAAATTAACATTATATTTATCTAAGTGCATCCTTCTCCAAAAGTATATTTGAAGAATCTACTTTGCAAGTAAGTTGCACAACCAAGATCCATGCTCACGATGTGAGTCCTATTGGATTGAGGATGGTCCAAAAAAAGACTGTGCACTCAAAATGACATTTTCAGTTAATCAGCAATAATCAAGGGACTGCATCCAAGAGACTCACCCCAATTTGCTCAAGTGCTACAGAGTGCCATTCACCAGCTAGGAGAGAACAAACTGTACACAACTCCTGGGACCAGTTCCAAAGGAGGGAAACAGCATGCCTTATCACTTCTGCAGAGACAACACTTTCCCCGCTCTTTCAAGAACCGCTGACCAGTGTTCCCTTTTCTGCCCCTGCGTAATTTAAGTAACAGCTTGTCAATAGCCAGAGTTAGCTAGACAGCATGTTGCCTCACCTTAATAGCGTGAATCTTAGTATAGTACTTGTACCAATTTCTCTTGCCAAATACTGATGGCAATTCTATTCCCACTAGTCTGACACAGAAAGGGAAAAAAAAAGAAAGCTAGGTACCAGTATGATCATACCTCTGGGATACGATACCAAATTCGAAGAAAAGTTATTTGGAGGTTCCAGGTACTATAGATGCCATCTCAAAATCAGAAAGTATAGGTTTTTTTTTTTCTAACTAGGAAGGTAAGCTATAGTTAACAACATATTTGGAAACTCAGTACTAAAGCTCAATATCCATATTGGAAAGCACAGAAGTGTTTTTTCACTACCCCCACATATGTGCCTCACTATAATTAGCTCTGAAATTCCTATGGCCTCTAAGGAGTCATTTGTGCTGAACCAGGGTTGTACACTTGCAATGCCCTCCTGTCCCTCTTGTCATGGAACACCTCACCTTACACTGTGAAATCCATTTCTACACACCAATGACAGGGCTGTTTAAAAGCTTACACTTAACCATTTTTGGATAGATAATATAGACCAAAGTGACAAGCAGATGCAAAACACAAAGCCACCATTTGGAGGAAGAGAGGAAATGTTGGGCATTGGACTCAGAGCCCTCTGTCTACTTGGTTTGTATCACTGAGATGTGGAGCCAATCCACATAGTCACTTAAAGGCCACAGATAACATGACCTGGATCAGAATCCAATCCTAGAACATCTAAAATTAATCCCAAGTCCCCATAACTCTTTGTAGAAACAAGAGGAAAGATGTTCATCTTGGAATGGCACTTTTAGAATGATTATGAAAACAAGACCAGCAAGGGGGCAACAAATAAAAGCATATTTGACTTAAACTTTCAGGTCACATGGTTGGAAAAGACCCATTTAAAAACTTACAGTGTGATAATAAGTGATATTTGCTTTATTCCTGCCTTATCTATGAGTCTGCATTTTATTTCATGGTTTGTTTACTTTAAACTGGATACTTCTTGGAAATCACTAAAGTATGTATTTAACTGAATTTTGATGTACCATATTTCTCCCCAGTGTATTCAAGAGACAAAAAAAGGCATAAGCAACATTTTATAGCTCAACAATTTTATTGCCTCAAATATCTCTTCTCAAATAGCCACTTACGTATTTTACACTTATCAATCTGTTCCTTTTCTTGAGAGCAAAGCCAAATGATTCTTAGATTTCTTAAGCTAACTAATTACTATTTCAATTGTACATATTGAAGTTTTCAAACACAAAATATAAAACTTCAAAGGACAGCAAACAGAAAGAGGAAAGTAGTCTAGAAAAGCAATGGATGAGACCACACTGGTGGCACAGATTATTAGCCAACACAAAGTATACAGAGAGCTACATTCAGTTATCCAATTCAAGAGGCAGAAATATTATGTTCAAGCTTCCCAAATCTGAATTCATCTGACCTCTGCTGATGCAAAGCAGTTCATGATACAGCCATGCTCAAAGAACTACTCGAGCATCTCTGACCACTATCTCCAGTAACAGATACACTGTACAAACATCATTGTGTAAGCAGGCTGTTCCACTAGGGCATGGGAGCATGAGGAATGACCAGAATCAAGGATACCTCAGAGGTATTCATTCACTCAACTAAGCAAAGCTTCTTAAATCTCTAGCATGCATCAGAAATTGTGCTGGGTCTTTGGGAATATAAAATAGAATGGTTATCATTTACTTACAGAGTTGATCATCTATAGAAGACAAAAACTCCATAAAATGTGTCATTTGAATGCAGCTGAAACAATGTAGTATTGTGGAGAGTGGACCAGTATAGCCAAGGTGTGGTCAAGCTCTGAACACTCAAAGGAAGACTGACACTTTGGAGATCGTGAGTGCATGTTTGTAACTTTATAAGCACTGGGGGTTGTGTGGTAGGAATGCAGAGGGGAGGAGAAAGGAAGAGTGATAAGAGCAAAGATGTGAACTGAGAAAGAGCTTACTAAGCAGCTTAATGTGAATGAACCAGAAATCTGGATGCAGAGAGGTAAGAACATCACAGAGAGATAAACCTGATGGTCAAAGGCCTCCACAGAATATCAAGAAACTTGACTCTTATGACTGTAAAGAGCTGACAGCTTTTGTTGAAGGAGTGGTGTGTGCATAACTGTCCTTGTCAAATGCCTGGTTGATACTGTACAACCTTTTGAACATATCATTGCCACCCCAGCTCAACAAGTAATGTCACCCCAGAGAGAAGGTGAGGGGGGCATAGACTTTGTAAGGTACACAAAGACCAAGTTCAGAGTGTGAGTGTTCCACACGATGACTAGAATCCGGATTGGGTTCGTGGGGTTCACTGGAGCAGACAGAATGTAAAAGATGTACAGCAGTAATTATCCCTTCTTACCTACCGTTACTGGCATCGTGTGTTGGTAATTCAACAGTAATTACACAATTTACAATTATAGTACCAATCCCTTAAAAACATCCATGCCTCGTATCATAGTAACTCCATGTCTATACAAACAGCCTCAAGAATAATCTAAAATTCATGGGCATGTTTACACACAAAGATTTTCATCTCAGTGATTCTAAAGCAGCAATTTTTTAAAAAAGAAATATCCAACAATAGGAAAATAACTGGATAAACAACATGTATTTTTCCAATGAACTTCATACGTTTGTTATAAAGTCATTATAAGCAGGATTCTATTACCAACAAAATATTCCTTTATATGTAAAAAGTCAAAATATAATTATTTTATGTGCCATGATAGCAGTACAGAATTACTTACATATAAAATGAGTTGGGCATACATAAAAATGCTAATGTGAGCAGTTGTGAAAATAAGAGGGGTTTGTCTTACTTATAACTTTGTATTTTCCAACTGTTCCTTATTTTGTTGATAGTAAAACCATTTACCTATTTGGAATGCTTTGATTCCAAAAACATTGCTTTGGGCTCCTGAGATGTACAGGATAACTGACAAAATGAGTCCCTTCCTAGATTTTTCTTTACTCCTTCATGTCTCTACTATGACCCATTGGTAGGCCCAAGTCCCAGAGGAACATATTGGGTAGAGACAATGCGAACTTTTCTTCTTCCTGCCTGGGAGATCTGGAATCTTAACTTAGAAAGAGAATTTCTCCTTTCCCCCCTGCTCCTTCACCTGTGCTCTCACAGACCCTCTCAGAGGTCACTTTACCTCACAATGCTGTCACTGCTATAGCTGTGACAGAAGCGTTTAAAATCCAAAGAAGGTCGCATCTCTCAATCAATGGAATCAGGAAAATGAACCCAAAAAGAGATGAGGAAGGTGAGGGCACTAGCCTTTCCATCGGGTGTCTCTTCTGTCCCTGTGCTCCAGGAAGAAACCAAGAGCAAGAAGCTGACCTGAATCTCTGGCTCTTTGCCTTAGAGAAAGCAGCCAAGCGGTGCCCTGTAAGTCAAAATGTACTGGGGGAACACACAGAGAGAACTGGAAAAGGGACCTCCAAAGCTATGTATGACGCCATCTAGGGTCCAGCCTCACCCCTACAGACACAGTGAAACCTAACAAAGGTTTCCATCAAAAAAACGGGGTATGGGGGTTACGGGGGGGGGGGCAGCGATCAGTGGGGGGAGCTATCAGGATGTAAAGTGAGTTTGTAAAAAAGAAAAGAAATTGAAAGAAATAATAAAATGAAGCACAGGAAGTATTTGAAAAACAAAACAAAACAAAACAAAAAACAATATAACATTACTATACCAAATCCAAGTAAATCCCAGTGGAGAAGAAATCGGACCTGAAATAGCAAAGCGTAAAACCAGAACTGACACCAGGCAAACTACCCTGGGAGGTACTATGAGCCTAACTAGTAGGGATTTTGATTACAGGGAGGAAAAAAAAGGTGTGGGGTGCTTAAAAAAAAGAAAAAAAAAAAACTCGAGTCAAGATTCAGAGTCTCAACTAGTATTCCAAAAGTTCAGGATATAATCCTAACTTATTCAACAAATAACAAAGGAAGAAAACTTCAACAATTCACAAAGAAAACAACACACACAAGCTAATCCCAAGATGACTTCATTATAACTAACAAGGGCCTTAAAGCAAAAGCTACATCAACAGTAATGTCTATCTATGTATATACATATGTAGATTATATGTGTGTGTATATGTATGGTATATATATTCTTACAATTATATGTACATATATATACATATTATATTTACATGATATACATATATATTATTGCAATTAATTGAAAAGTAAAGGCCTTCAGAGACAAAGTACAAGTAAAGCATGGCATCTTATTCTTCCTCTTCTACATCTGTATCTCAATCCAACAGTTAAAACAGTGTTAGAAAAACAACCCAGAAAACCATGACCAATATTGAAAATTTAACACACAGTGAATTTCCTCAGCCAGCTGAGAAGAAATAGAAAAAAAAAAATTGTCAATGAGCTGAAGAAATAGGGAGAAATTGTAACAATCATCCATTTGAAAAGCAGAGAGAACAGCTTTGGAAAGATACAATAAATCACAGAGCCCTGAAGAAAATAAAACATAATAGTGAAGGATTACACTTCAGCAGAGACAGTGTATTTCAGAAATGAGGTAAAATAAAGACATTGACAGGTGAACAAAAGTGAACAGGCATTGTCACCAGGAGACCTCTGCCACAAATATGCATGGTGGTGCATTATGTAATCCCATAACTGCAATCCCTATAATTGAGAGGTTGAGGTTGGAGAGTCATAAATTTGGGACCAGCCTGGGTTCCACAGTGAAATCTTGTCTCAAATTGAAAGATTTGATGATGATGATGATGATGATGATGATGATGATGATGATGATGATGATGATGATTGGTGATTGATGATGATTGATGATAGAATATATTATTTTTCTCAGACTTTTAAAAATCTATTCTAAAAACTGATACTGATGGTGATAGAATATATTTTTCTCAAACTTTTAAAGACATACATCCATTTAATTGCAAAGTTTCTAACATCTTATGTAGAAAAGCCATAGGATTCTAGGCTGAATATCATTTTTAAGAAAATCTGAAATCTGAAATACTCTTTAGGAGATGTTCAACCAACTAAGTCTGTGCAAATTTTTGGAAACCCATCAGTTCCACATTCTAAAACACTTCAGGTCCCAAGCATTTTAGACAATGAACATTAAAGCTGTATGCAGTTAGACAGAGGAAACTGAGTAGATTGCCAAAGTCAACTGTCAGGATTGGAAACATTTTCAGTTTGTAAAAGTGCTTACTCTGCAAGAAGGGGGACCTCAGCTTAAATACCCAGCACTCCCACAAAAAGTAAAGAATAGATGCAAATGCCTGTAGCCCCAATATTGGTGTGCAGGAGCAGGGGAGACAGGCTGATCCTGAGAGATCCAGTCAGCCTAACCCAGAGGTAGATGTCTGGTTCAGTGAGAGACTGACCTAATACAATAAGGGGGAATGAGATGAAGATGATCAATGTCCTGCCCTCACCTCTACAGGCACTTGGATGTACATGTGTAACTAGGCACTTGGATGGGCACGTGTAACTGCATACCTCACTGGCACACCACATACACATGTGTTTCACCTCCCCACAAGCCATGCATCCTACCATCATTACCACCACACCCTACATAGACACACACAAAAACTATCATCAACTATATAAACTATAAACTAAAGCAGACAAAAGGACTCGACTATAGAGAGGCAGGGCCAAAAAGTAATCAATAATCTATAACATTAATGACTCATATCATACAAAGTAGGCAAGAAGAGGTACTAGAAGGAAAAAAAAGAAACCAGAAGGTACAAACAGGGGAAGACTGGGGCATCTAAATCCCATGTGTTAGTAATTACAATAAATATTAAATGTGGAATATAGGCCTGATTAACAAAAATATTAAATGACATTAAGTATATACAGTCAGGTATGTTAAATATAGTATGAATGTTCTTAGGAAAATAAGATGCATTATATAAACTTAGAAAACTGGGTAGCCATACTCATACTAGTTAATATATTTTAATATATCAGAAGAAATAAATAAAACTGAGGGCAAAAAGGAACCACTTATGAATATCAAAAAAATCAATTCAACAATAAAATGAATGAAAATAATTGTACATATGTTTAACCAAAATGTATAATCTAAAAATTAGTAATGCCATAGAAGTAAATAGATTTGATCATTATAATCGGAGCCATCAACCTTTCTCTCCCTCAAAACCTGGGAGGAAAACAAACAGGTAACCAGGAAAAGACAGGAAACCTAAAAAACGACAGAGAACGTGCCTTTTCTTAATCCAGGATATAATTCGACATTATATCCTGTTGACAATACCACAATACAGCATATGCTAGGCCACAAAATACAAAAAAAAGTCATACCAAATAACAGTCTACAAAGTACATTTTCTGACTACAGCAAGAGAAAGTACCTCCAAATATCTAGAAACCAAACAACACATTGCAAAATAATCCACTGAGCAAACACGAATTCTCTCAGGCAATTTGAATGTATTTTGAATTAAATGAAATCAAAATAAAATTACAACAGATAAACATATGTTGGATCTAGCTAAAGATGTGCAAAGAGCAGATTAATTATCACAAAATATACATTTGATGAAAAATAAGGATAATACATCAATACAACCTTCTACCTTAAGAAAGTGCAAGACACACAGCCAAATACTTGACCATGTAAGTGCAGCACTCACGAATTATACACTTTTCCTCCTAACCTTCTTAGAAAGCAACAGAACAGACTATATATATGCTAGTGTGACTGGGCTAATTATGACTTCACATTAAGCCCTCCTGCAATCTTAGCCTGGCCCTGTGAACAGTTCATTCTTGTTTACCCCTGAAAAAGGAAAGCCAAGTTAATAAAACAGTTCAGTAAAGGAGTGAGTCTTCATCTAACAAAAGCAGGAACTCCAAGTCACTGACGGTCTGTTGTTGTTCTGAATTCATTACAGATCATAAAGGGGATGTCAATGCCACCAGAATGCCTACCAAATATGCCTGACTCTAGCAATTCTGCGTCAAGCGTTACCTGAGGTAACAAAGCCTGGGGCACTTTATCTGCTTTCCACACACATTCATAAACCTTTGAAATAAAAAGTATACATGCACATGCACACGGAGAACACAGCCAATCACAACCAACTGACAGCATGAGATGAATATGTTACAAAACAGAAACCTGCAATACATTTTTAATTAATTTGATTTGCTCTTTAACAATTTTCTACATGCATATGGTGCCCACTGGTTGCCCGTGCTCTGATCTTCTCCTGGCTCCCTGACTCCCATTCCTGTTCATTCCTCTACCCCCACTTAGGAATGCCTTTTTCACGTTCCTACTTGTTGTGTTTTATGATCTGATGAATTTAACCAGGGAAAACTAAAAGATAGTAAACCTGGAAATCTTTGGACTTTTCCAAACTTTGCAGGGGTGGGGAGGGGTGTATCCAATGGAGCCTAGTAGGCTTAGCAGTGTGTGCAAACCTGAAGACAATGATTGTCCCCTCTCCCAAAATCTCCCAATTGCCAATTAAAATATTAAACATATGTTCATGCAATAATGATTAGTGAAAAAAGAGGCTATGAATTTGAAAATGTGAGGAGAGGTATTAATGGGAGATTGTGGAGGGAAGGGAGAAATGCTACAATTGAATTATAATCTCAGAATATGTTTTTATTTAAACCCTTATTATAATGAAATGTTCTTTCAGCCAATCAAATAATTGTGTTCATCTCAAAACAATGTTAAGCTTCATGATAACAATATGAAGTTGTAATGAGAATATTCTAGTTCAGGGAATAGCTGTTCCTTCATTTATGCTTTACCTGATGGGCTGTCCTAGTTGAGGGCAGAGGGCACAGACTCAAAAACCTAGCCATTCAAAGGCCAAAATTAAGAATGTAGAGAAACACAGCAATGGTCTAGCCTCGGTTAACAAGATCTATATGGTGCTGCCATAGAAGATGAAACGCAGATATCTTGGGGTGTCTCTGAAGCAACAAAGCCAAATTCAGGCAAGCCCAAGAATTGGGAAGGCAGGGGTTCCCGAGTTTCTGCAGAGTATTCAGGGCTAGAACATTGAAACTGCTTTTCTGATACATCAACGGGTTTCTCTGCTTAGACTCCAGAGCTCATTTGCTTTTCTGTTTTTGTCCTCACCGGTCAAAAAAATGCTTAGTTTCCAATGTCCAATGAAAATGTAATCTCTGTTAAGAAAGATAAACTTAATGTAACACTATTAGCATAAGTGCCACATATACATTGAATAGAATATACACAATGGTGTTGTATGAACATGACTGTGACCTAATTATTTTCTGACTCAAATTCTTGCCAACTAAAACTGGAAAAGAACAGTACCCATTGCACAGCAGGTCCTTTCCATCCACTGCTTAGCCTCACAAGGGCAGGCTGATGCAGGTGCTGAAAGGCCATTGAAGCAACACTAAAGGGTTATTATTACATGCTGGAGTCTGAAATCACCTATCCAAAAGGTATTCACTCGATCTTCCTTTAGCAGTCAGAATGCTTACATAGGTTAATACCAAACTAAATTCCAAAGGCTTGAAAGACAGAATTTGGATAGAGTTTTCCTCTTTTGTTTATTTTGGGGTTTTCTTTTGTTTTGTTTTTGTTTTTGTTTTGTTTTGTTTTTTCAAGACAGGGTTTCTCTGCATAGCCCTGGCTGTCCTGGAACTCACTCTGTATACCAGGTTGGCCTCAAACTCAGAGTTTTCTAATATCAGATATAGCACCTCACATGCAGCATGTCAGAAGCGTTTACTAAACTGAATGTTTTCCTCAGAACCAGCAAACTACAAAGTGAAAAAAAAAAAAACATATGCACCACATACCAATGACTCTGCAGGAAGTCAGGCCTCTTGGTACATTTGTATGCATATATGAGAAAAATATAGAGATCACAGATACTGGCATTAAAGTCACTTTGTGCAAAACCCAGGTCAACTACCTTCAGGGGGTCTTGTTTTTCCTGGGCTCAGCCTCATTGCCAATATAAGAAAAATTTAACTAACTCTTCTCCTGATCACTCTCAGGATTATTGTAAGAATCAATATGAATACCTACCAGAGTACGTAAAGCATAACAAATGAGCCAGAAGTATTAGTCCCCTCCTTTACAGTATACTGTGGGATTTTCATTATTTGTAAATTTTTGATCAAATGCCTTTGAGGAAGAATCTAATGGAATAGCGATAATGGGAACTGAAGTGACATGTAACTGCTTTCATAAACAGCTGCTTAGATGGAGCCTCAGAAGGGAACCAACTATCCTGTCTCTATCCCCTGCAGCCAGCTGCTTCATTTCAGCCTATACAGAGTTCCAAGCAGGTCCTTCTCTGACATCTGCCCAGCATCCTGCATGAAATAGGTCTAGTTCAGACTCCACAGTGCAGTCTATGGCTGACAGTCCTCACCTCATAGCAGCAGGACCCTGCTGTAGCCTGTCATTCAAGTGGGGAGGGAGGGCTTTACTCTCTAAAGCCTGCTAAGCATGTATAGAACATGCCTATAGCTTCCTGGTAGCTGAATATACCCAGTGAAAACAACAACAGTATGCATGGGGATGTTCAAAGGTTACCTAATCCTCCCCTGTCCATCCTACATTCCTTCCTGTCTCCCCATGTTTTCAGCACGGCTGAGAAGCCTTGACAATGGACCTCTCCTGCCCGTACTCAGATATGATGACCTAAAGGAACATAATGATGGAAGCATGTGCTGCTGGATTTAATGCTGGACCACTCTTACCAAAGGAAGGGAGGGCAGAAACGAAGTCTCCTTCATGACCTTAATGATTTCTTACCTCCCTCACAAGAGGATTACCATAGTTACTGCCTTTACCATTTAGCAACAGCCTTCTGGGTAGCTGGAGGAAAGATGTTAAAATTCAGTAATAATCATGAAAAGACTAACAGATTTGTTATATTAATGCATGTGGAGGTGTACCCTGTGCTAACTAGTTCTAAATAACACAATAAGCAATTGTGTATGAGAAGTGCTTATAGACCTACCTTCTACCATGAACACATGTAGTTGAAAATCCTCATTACAGAAAAAATACTGTGGAACATGAATATATTCCTCAAATAATTTACTCTTCCACTCACCTATGGTTATGATTACAATTCTGAGGATGCACAATTCATTCTTAGGAGAAGAAAAAAAGACTGTTTTTAAAAGTCCTGACTTTATATTCCAATTACTTTACAACAAATTTGTTGAGTTTTTCCAAGCTATTCCCTAAATGTCTAAATTTATTTGTCATGTGGAACTGTCTCAAAACACTGTTATATGCATATATTTAAAATAAAGTATCAGAAAACATTATCCTAAGGTCTCCTGTATTTCTGGCAATTTTGTATAAATACATGCATCAGATAGAACTGTTGCATGTTAAATGTTAAAATAGTTTAAATATAGCACTTGCTTCATCCATGTGGGGGTTAATTACATATGTCGATATATAACTCAGCAGGAAATGTTTCACTGAACAATCTTCTAACACTAGCTTCGGCTTTTTAAAAGGCAAAGCTACATGCCATTGTATTGTGCCAGTTGACAGTGACAAGCTCAACTCTACAATCACGAAATATTTCTTTAAATGCAGTATTGTTTCCACCAAAACTTCGGTCTGATAATGGTCCCTTTCAATTCACAAAGACAATAATACCACCGTATCAAATCAATAGTGTCAACAGGTTTATGATCACACACACTTGATGAGCTGAACATTGTACCTACCCTTCAATAATGCCTGCAGTGTGACAGGGGTCTGATGGTTACCATAGTGACCGTGTGGCAGCTTCTGATTTATTACCCTGTTCCCCGGGACTGTGATGGCCTCCCAGCTATACCTTCGGCAGCTATTTCGAATTTGAGAGCTACACTGTGATAAATGCTCACTATCTCAAAGATAGACTCAGCAAGATGTAACCTTGGAAAGCAGAACTTCACTTGCAAATCACCAGCTTTCCCTTCCTTTTTAGAATATAAGAAACGTGATTCCAAAGTCACGAAGAAGGGAGACCTCTGCCCTCTGACACAGGGATTGCTCTCCTTGGGGACTGTGATTTTCCGAGACACTACCTACTGAATATTTAAGCAGTCTGAAATAGAAGACAGGGCAGTGAATTCTGCCCAGGCTAGCCCAGGCAGCACATTGATTGTAAAAGCAAGTATGCATCAAGGCAATTAGTAAGACTTTCAGTTATGCGACGCCAAATGCTCAGCCTAGTCAGAAAGTTATCACCATCAATCAATAAATTATGCCATTCATTCTCAACTAATTGACACAGTGGATGCCTCCACACAGAAACCAAAAAAGAAAAAAGAGCATTTTAGAGAGAGAATAAATCTCACAGCTGGGTGTCCATTACCAAGCCTCAGAATAAAATGCCAAAGGACGATGAGTGTATGTTTAAAAAGGATAAAAACATAATAATATAATCCCTAGCCAGTTTTATCTGATATTTACTTCAGGAGACATACCATGCAGAACACTGGAGATTTGTAACAGAAATCTGTCAAACAACTAGCTGATTCAAAGATGTCAGTTGCCACCACTGTGTGTGCACTATCATCCTAGAAGTCATGACTATATCATTTCACTCTGTTACATTGTTTCCAATTGTTCTTTCATTCATTCCACTGTGTAGTAATAAATGCCAAGAGAACATGGCCTTCCGAGCTCATCAAGCTCATAAGCACCACGCACTAATTTGTGTATTAGCAAGTCCCACATGGCTTCCAGGTTGTTGATTCTGCCATCTAATTCCCTAGCTTTGATGGGAGGAGGGGATATTGCTTTTAAGATAAATAAAACTATCTGCACAATCATTTACATGCAGCCCTTGGAACTGCTTTTGCAGAAACCTTTTCAAAAGACGAAATGCAACATAGTATTTTCACCACATAATCTGCCAGCACAAATGAAGACCCATTTTCTCTGGTTTGCAGCTCCAATGCTAAAGCAAAACCACTAGGAAGGGAGAAATCCAGTTTCTGATTTGTAGGCTCATCAAATCTGTACTCATCCTATCTATATAGTGCATTTATGTGCTGTCCATAAATCATTGATGACTTAACCAAAAAGGTACATAATACCAAGTGTTATTGGGTTTTACTGGTAGATGGGCCACAGGAAAAGATCAAATAAGTCCAAAGATCTCTCATTATACAGACACATGTGTACAATATAGTTTCAGGAAGTTCCTTCAAAAATCATATATACCAGCCAAGTATTTGAGAGGTGAAGAGAGCAGGAAAATGAGGCAGAAATTGGTTGTTTTGAATTAGCTATTTGATTCTGTACTGGGGGAAAATACTTAATATATTACAATCAACTCTAATACTGTATATAATATACATCCCATAGGTCTTTATAACAAATGGTTACGTGCAGCAAGCACTGCAATCTATTTAGTAGAATCCGATCTGTACATTCCCACAATTTAGAATTCCCAAGCACCTCACAAAAGATCAGTTTAGGATTAATACATTTTCATTTTAAATCAAAATATAAGAAGGAATTCATGCCATTGGATTAGATATTAAGTCATAAGTCCTCAGCATATAGAATGGAATTTTTATTTTGAAAAACAGTATCATGTGTCTAGAATTAGGAAATTACAAAGTTACAGATGAATTTGTATAAATTTCACAGTGGTCCTCATCTGTGCAAATACAAATTAAGCAAATACATGATATAAAGATTGGACTGAACCTGACTGTACAAATAATTGTACAAATAATGAGTAGGTATTCTCACACAGGCTCACAATCACTACAACCCTCAGTGCTATAGCATGGGCCCCAACATTCTTAGTATCTGGTCTTCCGAGTTCACTTTACATGACTCCATTCTATCACTAATATGACCCCATCCACATCAGACTCAAACAGAAATCTTTCTCTAAGGACAGAATGAGGAAAGGAGGAGCTTTTTAGCACTTTTTCTCCTGTTTCTTCCTTCACTCCACCAAGCCAAAATCTCAGTGAAGCAAGAGACCAAAACTGAAATAGCAAAAGTCCCAAATGCACTAGAGATGTAGCTCAGTGGAATGGTGTTACTCTATCATGCTCAGACCACAGGTTTGATCCATAGAACTGCCAAAACCATGTAAAATGGACAATGTCATATTAAAGAAGGAAGTCTGACGACACAAACAAGTCAAAGTATACTACATCTGCACATAACGATATATGCCTAAAATCCCAGGGGGCTATGCAAGGATGACAGATGATTAAACACTAACTTGGGCCAAGTAACAAGACCCTGTCTCAAAAATGGAGGGGAAATGACCCACACAGCAAAGCGAGAGAAATCAACAGAGTGCAGTGCTGGTGAAATAACAGACTCACCACAGGAATAAGATAGAGATGCAGACCCACATAGGAACAGTGCAGTAACCCATGAGCCAAAGCCAAGTGCAACATAATAAGGCACTTTCTACAATAAACAGTTAAAAATAACTGGACAGCTGTGTGTTTTAAAACCTTCATAAAGACCTTCAGTGTTCAAAAATTACACAAGCTGAATTAGAGGCCACAGTGTAAGCAACAGAACTGTAAGAACGCCAAAGGTAAGAGTAAAGAGGTAGATGCCCTGGAGTTTGACAGTGACGTTATATACATCTCTGAAAGCATGATGTAAGCAAGAATGAAAGAACTGAGGAGCAGCTGGACTCCAATTCTTAAATCTCTGCCTCATGAAAAGACACTACATTGAAAGTGCAAGCACGGAGAACATTCCTCCAAAGCATATACTTAACAGAGGATTGTCATCTGAAATGTAAAATGAATTCCTTAAAACTCCAGAATACCAAATGAGGAAATGGACTAAAGACCTTAATAGAAACCTCAAAATATAAAATGTTCAGACTGTAAATAAGCAGGCATGTTTCAACAAGGGAGTGTAAGATAAAACATCAACTAGATGCCACTGCACACCTGATGGAATGACCAAAAACCATTCTACTGACGTACAGTAACAGAAATTCTACTTTATCACTGGTGAGGATACAGAATAATGCTGTTATTTTGGAAGATGGTTTGGAAGTTTTCCATAAAAATAAATGCACTTTTAACATATGGTTGAGAAATTATAGTTATCCACAAACACTGAAAACTTATATCTATTTAAAAAAAAAAAAGCATGTGGACATTGACAGCTATCAAAACTTGGAAAGAATTAAAATTTCTTTCAGTAGGTTTATAAATAAAATATGACACACCCAAACAGTGGGCTACTATTTAGTCCTGTGAATAAATCTGCTAAAATACCATGTGAAAAATGAAATGCATATTTTCCCCCAATCCTAAGGTTTCGTGCTGTATAAGTCCAGTTATATAGCATTCATATGGAGAGAGAGATACCATTGGTTACCAAGGCGTGGGCAAGAGAGAAAGACAAGTACGGCCAGTAGAAGATTTTGGAAGTAGTAAGTTATTCTATATTATGCTACTATCATGGATAAAGTCTATATCCATTCAAACTCATTGATTGTACACCGTATTATACCACTCTGATGTAATGGAGACCGTAGATATTGGGGAAGATTAAGCTTGTGTACAGGCAGAGGGTACATTAGAAATGTCTATATCTGTGCTCCATCCATCCATTAACTTCAAATTACTAAATTAAAAACAAAAAAAAACAAAAGCAAACAAACAAACAAAAAACCTATTTCAAAAAGCAAAGCATAATACAAAGCTGCCAACCTTTTCCTGACCTCTAGTTCTGAATCAGCTGAATTTCTCCCCCACTGAGTCCCAGAGATCCAGTTGGAAAAAGAGGAGAGTGTTGCACAGAGAAGTCCCTGGTCTTCAACACCTTCCATTTCCATTGCTCCTGTGAATTCCTCCCTTCATTTTCCTTACCTACACAGCCCACCACGAGTTAACAACTGTCAGGCAGGCAAGAGGCACTGTGGCCCAGAGGTCAGCAATCTTATTAAATCCCTATGCCGCCAGTGGGACTAAGTAATGCCCACATAGCTCAGTGCAAGGCAGGGAGAAAATGATTGAAGAGAAAGAGTTAGAAAAGCCAGAGGGAAAATGAGAAAGAATAGGAGCTGAGTGAGAGCAAGTCGTAAGGAAAAAAACCACACAGTTCCACGCAGAGACAGGACCCCACTCCTCTTCTAAGAATATGCCAGTTGAGAAATCATTTTCCATAATTGAATTATCATTGCAACTGGGAAATTCCCCTAAGATGGAGCACGATCTTGCACTTTGGTAATAGATGTCATTTTTCTGTGAATACACTGCCCACACCCAGAAGTACTTGGGTAGTCATCCTTTGGCATTTTGTAGACAAGTGCTAAAATTCTGCAAGTATGAAACATATTGCCTTTTATTTTTACAATGGCAATGTTCCAAGAAACAATGCACTCTGTCATTTTAATGAACATGAATTAGGCTGTAACAAATATACAGTATACAATTCCTCATTTTTTAAATCTCATTTAAATATGCTAAATAGACAATGAGACAAACTTTCCAGCTTGAAATCTCAATTCTGCTATTTGAAAGTTATGTCAATACTGTTTGTCATTGTCTAACTACTGACCACTTTCAAACTCTATACATTGAAGAATTCACACAACATTACTTATGTTGAGAAGAGGCATCTATGATTACAGCCATGTATGCTCAAGTTCTAGGTTCTTGTTATCCAGAGTTTTAAAATTGTTTGTAACAAAAGAAATTATCAACCTAAAGATAGCAGGAAGGTAAGAACATAGCCTGTGAAAAGTAGGTAAGGCCTGTGGTCATCAAACCTGAGGCAATCAATTCAATTAAAATATATATATATGTATATATGTATATATTATATATATACATATATATAATCCTTCCTCTATATATGACATATATATCCTTGAAATATGATATGTGCATATATACATATATGTATATAAGTAAAATATTTGGTTAAGAACTTGTCACAGGAACTACATGATGATATCATCAGTGAGAAAGATCTTAATTCACAAGTGCTTCCCCCTTAGCCTGTTGCTTACACTTTTGTTTACAATGGAGCTGTAAACAATTATATTAGAGTACTCTGTGATGTTTGCTGAGGGGGTATAGATGTGGGTGTGTGGGTGTGTGTATGCATATATATGTGTGTCTATATATATATATATATATATATATATATATATATAAACCTTGATGGTAACTATATATAACTGGGAATTCTCTAGAATTAATTAGCAACCCAGTTACTTGCTGCAATGTCAATGCATCTACAACAAAACTTAAGTAACTAGCATTTATATCCCTCTTTCCAAAAATATGGGTTTAATCAAATGGAGCTCAGTAAATGAACCAAAAAAATAGTCTGAACCTTCAATATGGCACCAAATGCAGTTTAAATATTTCATTTCCCTTTCCTTCTCCTAATCTCAAGGCCATTTTCCCCTGGCAGACAAGATGAAACAGAATCAGACTGGGCAAATACAACAGAAGAATTGGTTCTGGTCTCTCAAATCAACAAACCACTTCAGTGCCCCCTCAATGAACATGACAGATCACACTAACGTAATTGTCCTTAGCTGCTTTGTAAACAGAGGCCTAAGCAACTGGGCTAAGGGAGAAGCACCTATGGATTGCCTCTTTCTCACTGATGTTACCACCATGTATTTCCTGTGACAACTTCTAAACCAAACATTTTACTTATTACCATGTACATGACACTTACACAGCTGCTCCAGGTAAAAAAGCTGAACTAGATCATTTCAAATTCCCTTCAAAACCTCTAACCTTGTGCTACTTGGAGGTTAAAGTGTAATGTGCAAGCAGCATGCCAAATCAGAAGATTAAAAAAAAAAAAAACTGACATTTTTATTCTCTCCTAGAAGGTAGGATGTACTCAAATTAATTTATTTGGAATTTAGTAAAGACCTACTATGTGAATGTTATTTTTCTACATAGTAGGCCTATATCAATAAACTGTCCAAAGCTAGTGCTCTCATGAGCTTATACTGCAATGTTACATTAAACCCGCTATAAAACACTTCAACTATTAAGAAAAACTGAAACCATTCAAAATATTCACTTGGGACTAGAGAGATACCTCATGGTTTAAGTGATCACTATATAAGCAAGAGTACTGAAGTTCAAATCCCCTGGCCCCACATGCATATGGGTTAAGGACTGAGGCCTGCCTATCATTTGCAGTGACTTCTACAGTCACATTCTACCATATTTTTTGAGGCAGGATGTCTCACTTGAACCATAACTTGTTGATTCAGCTACTCTCTCCAGACAACTTATTCCAGGGAACCCTGTGTCTGCATCCTCAGCACTGGAATTACAGGTAGGCATGTACATGCGTGTTCAGGATCCAGACTCTGAAGCTACATTCACACAGGAAGCTCTGAGCCATCTCTCTAGTGCCAGAGTCCAGTTCTGTGCGTGCTTCTTGGGATATTCTGAGCCATGCATCACTCTGGGGACCCCAAACGCCCCATAGGCACTGACTGCATCATTCAACTTCATTTGTCATTAATGTGTGCCAGTTATGATGGAGGGAGGTGGAGGTAAAGTTCATGGATCGAGTATGTATTAGAGAATACACAATTACAGAAATCCAAATAGAATTTTTAAATTATGGTAAGACAAGTTTTCAGTGTCATGGATTTTACTATACTTCATTGAATATTCAATGCTAGTAGTTGTAAATAAGTTATCATGTTATAAGAAAGTAAAGAAAAAAGTGTTAAGTAAGCACAAAGGATTGGTATAGTATAACAGAAAAGAGGAAAGAGATATGTCAGATAAGCAAAAGTCATCACAGATTACAAAACATATCCTGGAGTTAGAGAGTGGAGTCAAGACTGAATATTCAAACACTCTGTATGCATGTATGAAATTTTCAAAAATTGATTTAAAAAAAAAACTGTCTTGAGAAAATTAAACACAACCTGCTTGGTGGTGGTGGTGTATGCATGTCTTTAATCCCAGTCCTCGGGAGGCAGAGGCAGACAGATCTCTGAATTCAAGGCCAGCCTGGTCTACTATACAGAGTGAGTTCCAGGACAGCCAGGGGGCTATGCAGACAACTCCTATGTCAATGTATAAACACATCTTTATTACAGAGATTTTTAAGGTATGGGACAATTTGTTTATTGGGGTCAAAGAAAAAAATGATATTTCAAAGCACTTCAGTCAATACCTACTTACAAATCCAAGTCCAAACAAAGATAGATTAGCCATGCCTCTAGCGGAAATTAACTCAGCCACAGGCTAAAGATACCCCGATAATGCTGAGGCACATAAAGTACCACACTGACCTTGGGAAAACCCTTACAGAGCATTCTTCTTACAGGGGTTCATTTTCCATCATTTTTAACGTTACTGTCCCCTAAGAGACAACCACTCACAGAAAATCTGTACATATGTGCTCTTCTGACATCAGAATCCACAGTTGTGCTTAATGAGCTTTTAAAGCCACAGTTTGTAAGAGTAAACACATGTATTGTTGCTCTTATGTTTGGGGCTGACCACTTAGGATTGAAAAGCCTATCAGAGATTTTGTTAGTGGAAAAGACTGACATCTTCCTCTCTCAGCACCTGAATCCTGGGCCAATGCTTGTTTGATGAATCAGTTTGATGAATGGCTCTTCGGCATTCCTGAAACAACCAGCTCAGGACAATCACTGAGTTTGGACTGTGGTGTGGAAAGAAATGACATAAAAGTGCAAATGTGTACAGAGTTCTCAACCCACTCCTTACTAAATATATTTTATCAATAACTGTGTGCTCATGCTGCCAACGAGAAATCAGGGAGGCATCATTGCCTAACATTATAAATTTTAAAGTAGCAATGGTATCTGAAACAGTGGTTAAATGGAACTCCAATGGTACATAGAATAAGGAAACTCTCACTTTAAAAATATCCTAGACAAATAACCAAATGTGAACTAGCAGTTGAGACTTTTCCCACTTATTGTTGTCAAAAAAATGGACAGGTTTGAGTGACATTGGTATTCTCTTAAAACATGTGCCAGATCAAGTCACTGGGTGAGGGTGGGTACTCTAACCAAAAAGTAATTCAATATTACTGCCCCATTATCATGAAAGAAGTGTGACCACTATGTCCCTAATAAATGAGCATCTATGTATATAAAAATATCAGGACTTGTGTACTCAGAACTGGTTCATTGTAGAAATGAAGTCTACTCTCGCAAGTGGGAACCCTCTTCTAACTCATCTTCCACTAGGCTACAGTCTCAGTCCTTGTACATGACAAAACCTTTACTTTCTCTCTAGTGAAGAAGCTCCTAAAATTCTGAGCAGAGTACATAGCCATAAGATGATGGCTCCCTGTCTGTTCTTCCTGATTTAATGGCGATTCTATCAAGCCACATGCTCTATGTTTGTCACAGATCCTCCCAACATATTTCAGCAACCTATATAGGCCAAGCTACTTCATTTCTTCATGCCTTGTATGATCCCAGAATATGGCCTTTACATACCTCAAAGTCTCCCTATGACACAGAGTTCACCAGACAAGAGAAGCGAACATGTATTACTAATCAAAGGTCAGGTGATTCCAACAAAATGGCCTCAGTCCAGAACCTGGCAGAATAAGGAAAAGGCTTGTGCAATGACATCGGCAAACCATCTCTCCCTGCACTTATAACTGACTCTCAGTAGGCTCTGATCCAGCTTGTGCCCACAGCATGTCTCATTTTTATAGCTTTACCAGAGCAACCTAGATGATTTCTTTGTCTGTCCAGCCTTGGGTGGTAATTTTCTAAAAGGCAAATTTTATATTTCTTTTCCTTTCTTATTTTAATCATCATAAACACTTATTTTTTTACCACATCATGCAGGGAATGCATAACAGTGCTAATGGCACCTAGAAGGAAAAAAATGTGCAAAAATGTTAAATTTCTGAAGCAAAGAAGGACTTTTAAGGATGCCTTTATGTGATTTCCCTCCTAAAAGAAATGGCTGAGTGCTGTGTACCAGGAAATGGATTTTCAGTGAGTAAATATATCTTATATATATTCCACTTACTCTAGCTCTTTTTAGTTCCTTCCTAGAAATTACGTGCATATAAGAAACTAGTTATTATGTTTATTGAAAATAAACAAAATCAGTACTTCGGCTGTCATACATATGAGTTTCTGGGGTTTTTTTTCCCCTGAGCATAATACCCAAGTATTTTAAAATATGTTATAGCATTTTGGACTATTATCTGTTCATTTCCCACTAGGTCTAATTTTGTATGGGCAAGGAAGAAAATTATTTGAAATATTTAAATTAAAGTTTATAATTTAGGGTTCCATTATCAGGTTACCCTAGCATATAGTTCTTCTGGCAAACAAGATAGAAGGTTCATTTGCATCCAACTTTTCTTAGGATTATATCTTCTTTTTCTAACCAGAATGTGCATGCTACAGTATTTTTCCAAAATGTCAGTCTATGTAGACAATACTAAGAAGAGGAGAGAAGCATAAATTTCAAACAGATGGGACATACAAAATCTTTATAAAAGTTTAACAATACATGATCTGGTGACATCCTTACACAAATAACAGCAACGGGTAGACAACACAGAGCGCAGACATTGTTCAGAGTTAGAAAAGCCCTGACTCAGCTAAATCCCGTACACAGACTGACCACTAACACTCATGGGATTGCGGTCAAATACTCAGGAAGCCAGCCCAGCCAGGATTGAGTCTCGGAGTGTCTACAGAGTCCTGAAAGGCTTGGGTACTGCCTACTCAGTTACTCAGACGTGCTGTCTGTCTGCTCTTCTGGATTGGAAAAATTAACTAAATACCAAATAATAGCTTGAATAAAGATCTATGCAGGAAATCATAGTGAAGAATTCAATTCCTTGTGAAGAAGTCATCATCATCATCATCATAACAATAATAACAATAGTAATAATGCCAATGCAATAGAGAGCAAACAAGAATGAAGACCTACTATTCTCCCTTGTAAAAGAAAGGACTTCATCAAATGATCAAGTGATGTCTTGTCCAAATACTGTTGCTTCAATTTATTTTTTAAGTATTTATTTTTATTATTATTTTATTTATTTACATTTCAAATGTTGTCTTCCTTCCCAGTTCCTCCTCCACAAGCCCCGCCCACCCCACCTCCCCTCCCCTTCACCTCTACCAGGGTGTTCTCCCACCCACATGCCCACTCCTACCTCAATCCTCTAGCATCCCCCTTCTCTGGGGTATCAAGCCTCTACAGGACCTGGTCCTGTGGAGACTTCAATTTATTTTTAAAGGTTACATATAATGAGACAAACAACTATCTTCTTAGGGGACCAGGAGATCAGTTTCTTTAGCCACGTACTTTCCTTAGTAACATTACCACTCACTTCTTTCTTCAGATATAATTTTATAATTTTAAGATGAGTAACCAGCTTATGTTAATATGTTCTCCAGTGTGTCTAAAGTGGCCAGAGTCCCTTTATAATTACTTTAATGTTCTTTTTTTTTTTGAAAGTAATCTATATCTGAAGTTTTTAGTGAGCTCAGAATGTATTATTAAAGTTGATTTTGAGGGTTATCAAATGTTACAGTCTCTTAGAATGTAAGAGATGATTTCATCATAAGCATTGGTACAAATATCATAAACCTACAGAAAAATTAATGAAGTAACTATGACAAAGAAAATCATATACCTTGTAGTTTGTATATTAGTGATGGTCACTTCTCCCTTTAAGACATCTCCATCGATCTGGTATTCTCCCTCAGCATTGCCCTCATATGCATAGAGGAGAGGATATTTACAACACTGTGAGAACTGCTCAAAGCAATGCATGTATGGAATCCTGCATGGCACATACCACAAGAAATGGCCTTTTTAAGATGCAGGGAAGACAGTGGAGGCAACACAGCAGGCCTTACTAAAGAGCAAAGCATTGAATCAACCCCTTGGCTGAATCACTGCCAAGAGTGTTAGATGGAACAGGAAGGTCCGTCAAACTTCGGTTTCTTCTTCACGAATACTGCTCTAAAGCATAACTTCCCAATGTATTTGAGAATATAATTTCCTATTGTATCCATGAGATAGTCACAGATGCTTACATAGATCAGGGGCCCCATTTCCCAATGCAGAGAGAAAGAGAGAGAGTCAACCTCTTTTTCCACTGCTAGCTTCCAGAGCCTGGGAACACAAGACACTAGTCTATACCTCACAAAGGGGAACAAAGATTAGATCATCATCAAAATCTCTTAGTTTTTAAACACCCCACCCCCCAAAAAAATTCTACTAATTCTCCTGAAATAGAAGAAACACTTCTGGCTACTAAAATATAAAGCAAAATCTAAGTTGAGGATTTGTTCATATTCTCTCCAGCTCACTATGTCCCATCATAAAATTTAAATTCTTCTAAAGGTTACTTATTATCAAGGAAATATTATGCGGTTTATGGATACCATACAATGGTTGGTATTGTTGAGTGAGAAGAATTCCTGCTTCCATGTCTTGCCTTTCCAGAGTGTGTCAAATACACTGCATAGGATTAATTAATGTTATTTTAAAGGTTTCTTTAAGGGGTATAGATTTCTGAAATGTATTATGATGCTATGATATTCTCCTCCAAGAATATGGATTTAATCATCCATACTCCTTGCCACTGTCCTGAACACAGTCTCACAATCTTGTGATGAAACACCCATGAACAAATATCACAGTAGCAACTGTTAGCCTGGCAGCTTCTCTTTATACAAGCTACAGCTGAAGGGAAGGTCAGCCGCATTAAACAATGTGATGACTTTGAAATGTGTGTCGTGAAACACAGCTATTTATCAATATGCCTGACAAGGATACGGTGAGAGCCCATTTCAGCTAGTCAGAACGATGGCTCTATATCACGCTCTCCAGCAGTACGGCAGACAGAATGAGTATTACCAAGTTGTTATGGTAACTAAATTGTAGCTGGTTCCATAAAGCAGGAGCTTTCCCCATCCCAGGGTCTGTGTTTAAAAATGCAGCACGACTCAGTGTCTCTCATCTAAATCAGGCAGCTAGTAGTCAAATCCAGGTACAATAAGCCACACCGAGAATAAACTCCACTTGAGTGGGCACAGCAGCTTCCATAAAAAACAGGAGAGCAGAGAGGCTCCAGGCTAAAGGCCTTCACCTATGGAGCCCCAGAGCTGTATAATCATAGCCAAAGATCCTCCCTTCTTCAGCCCACGTCACCAACAGTAAGCAAAACCCACTCGTGGAAACAAAACAAAGGTCTCAGAAAAACGGTCCACACAAGCAAACCCTTGGGGAGACAGGCATGGACCATGAGCACAGAGAGAACAGCATTTATGACTGCGGCTGAGTCGAAGGCATCCTGTTGGAATGCTGATCCCTCTCAGACACTGTGCGAACAGAAGGAAGAACTTCTTTCCTGTAAGCTGGCCTGCACTACAGAGCCAATCCCTAAGGGACTGTGGAGGAGCATCAAGAATGGGAACCGGTGGAGGCACACAGCCCGGATTTCAATCTTGTCTGCAGCTAAATAATGACATCATTTTAGTCAGGTGGTTTAACCCCTGTGAGACACAGAGCCTTTAGCTGCCAAGTGAGAATACCACCCACTTCTTACAATTGTAAAAATGATATAAAAAAAAAAATCTCTCTCCACCTGCACTGTAGCAGGAACTGGAGGCATCGTATCAAGGTTTTGTTACTGTACAGGTTACTATCATTTTGACACTGGTAGTTACTACTAATCTGGATAGACAAAATGATGGGACCCCCCAAAGGAGTGTATATCTTAGTATCCGGAGCATGTGACCTTACATGTCAAAAAGGACTTTGCAGATGAAGCTAAGTGACATATCTTAATATAAGGTTATCCAGGTAGACGTATGGTAATCATCCTTATCCCCTTAAAATACAAAAACTGCACAGAAGAGGATATAGAGATCAAGCAGAGGCAAAAGAGAGAGACAACTGGGGATGGCACTGAGTCATTTAAAATAGAAAAGGGAGCCATGTGTCAAGGAAAGTAGGTAACCTCCAGAAAGAAGAATATCTGTGAAGAGGGAAATGTTTTGGTTCTCCAGAAGGCAGGCAGCCCCCCTGACATGACAATTTTAGGATTTTGACCTCTAAACTATACAACAATGATTTTGTGTTGCTTTAAACCACCATAGGTAGTAATTTGTTACAAAAGCAACGGGATGCTAATGTTGTACCTTATTGCTGATAGTAAGTGAAAATGCGGCACAGGGTTGGCATTGGGAGGCTGGTGGCTAATGGATTACATCTGAGAGAGAGCAACTGTAACCACACACAGTCACTGGCTGTAGCCGATGTTTCTTGCCTGCAGGATCTGTATGCCTCCTGCTGCATAGCAAACAGCTGGAGATGAGCACGGCCTCTAACCTTTCATTTCAGATGGCCAAACCTGAAATGGAGCAGGTAAGTAAATGAACTGGAAAAGAGAGGTACTATTCACCCAGAAGCAGCTGGCTTCTGAAGAGGAGCAAGCCTGAATGGCAGTGTCATTAGCCCAAGACTGACTTATACCTGAAAGCCAAAGAAAACTGTAGAACTTCGAAAAGAAACAATCAAAGAAAGTCTATTTGCCTCAGGTCAGGTCATCAAGCCCTGAGCCTACAAATTTGGCCATACCATAATAAGGTCATTCCATGTAACCTAGGTCAAGGCAACATAAAAGTTCAAATGCTTGGCCTTCTTGGCCTAGACAATAACATAGAAAACCACAAATGCATGAGGGATTATAAGGAGTGCTCTCTCCTTACTCCTTGCCCAGTGTGCATGGGGTATGGTGCTATGTTTTGGTCCTGAGCTATATCACTGACAAGGGAGAAGTACTGAGTTCATGCTACTCCTGGAAGGGTGTAGGTTTCTGCTGCCTACATGCTACCTGCATAGAGAAGAGATGATTTTAAGGTAGGAAGAAACAGTGGGGATAAACAACTTCAGCAAAGTAGCTGGATATAAAATTAACTCAAGCAAATCAGAGGCCTTCCTATAC
>NW_022196910.1:37536507-37567849 GCF_008632895.1 Mastomys coucha
AACCAAATACCCATGAAAGGAGTTGCAGAGATTAACTATGGAGCAGAGACTGAAGGAAGGGCAAGCCAATCTAAATATAGCTATCTCCTGAGAGACTCTGATAGTACCTGACTAATACAGATGTAGAGGCTCAAAGACATCTATTGAACTGAGTACAGGGTCCCCAGTGAAAGAGTTAGAGAAAGGACCAATGGACCTGAGGGGTTTTCAGCCCCTTAGGACAAACAACAATATGAACTAACTAGCAGCCTCAGAGCTCCCAGGGTCTCAACCACCAACCAAGGACTGCACATGGAGGGGTCTGATTGTTCTGGCAGCATGTGTATAGTAGAGGATTGCAAATTCGATCATCAATAGGAGGAGAGGACCTTGGCCCTGTGAAGGTTCTGTGCCCCAGTGTAGGGAAATGCCAGGGCCAATAAGTGGGAGAGGGTGGGGTGGCAGGCATGGGGAGGGGGGAGGCAACAGGGGTTTGTTTTTGTTGTTTTTGTTTGTTTCTTTGTTTTTTGGAGGGGAAACTGGGAAAGGAGAAATTTACATGTAGATAAAGAAAATATCTAATAAAAATTAAAAAAATTAAAGAGAATCAAATAATAAAAAAAAAGAAAGAAAAGAAACCGTGGGGAGAGTGATATTAGAAACAACATCCCTAATCATGTGCAAAAAGATGGATAAGACTCCTTCAATTATGAGTAGGAATGGTTAAGAATACAGAAAAGTACCATAAGCAGATTAAAGTGTTTCACCACAAGCTTGACAGCCTGAGTTTAATCCCTGGAGCACAGGTTTAAAAAAAAAAAAGCTGAATGAGGTGTCTTGTACTGTAATCCCAACAACAGGAGGTAGAGACAGGGGAGTCAACTGGAAGCTCAAAGCTAGCTACCTTGGAGTGTGTGATGTGGCAGAAAAAGGAGAGAGCAGGCTTCAACAAGCAGGAAGAAGAAAGTTCCCTAACAGTGTCTTTTGTCAAACATGTGCTATACCAAACAAATCCTGTGTGTCCACATACTTATTAATCTAAAAAAAAAACAATAAATAAATGAAAAATTACAGGGGAGAAACCTAAGATAGGTCCACTCGTTGTCACACTGGGAACTGGAGAGGCAAGTCAGCTGTGAGTTCCTGTGCACACACTCAGCAGTTCTGAAAATTACCTTATTGGTGTCTGTCCTGGTGAGTATGCAGAGCTGGGAAAGAGCCCTTCGCTATGGTGGTACACAAGAATTTTGACCTAGAGAATTTCTTGTAAAGACCGTGTCTATGTGTCACACCTAAATGAAAATTCTTCAGCTTCGAGGGTTTTGAACAGGAGTCATGGGAAAGGAAAAAACGGAAAATAGCTTACATCTCAAGCTCATCCTTAGACTGTAAGGTTTAAGTTAAGAAGGAATGACACAATATCAAGCCCCAGAGGATGCCCAGCTCTGTCTGACTCCATCCCTTTCCTTCTGCTGGGATTTGCAACTTTCTAGACATGGAGATTTGGGATGAGATCTGATTGGAGGGTCGCAGAGGGGTGAAGAGACTCAGAAAATCAGCATTTTCAAAC
Source organism: Mastomys coucha (assembly GCF_008632895.1). Classification (NCBI taxonomy): domain Eukaryota; kingdom Metazoa; phylum Chordata; class Mammalia; order Rodentia; family Muridae; genus Mastomys; species Mastomys coucha. Next base: position 37,538,057 of record NW_022196910.1, read on the forward strand.
CTTGCCCCAGATTTTATTAAGCCAGCATCCCTGAGTCGTGTATACACTGGATGATCAGAAACATGAATCCTGCCCAATCCGCGCTTCAAATGGAATTTCTACTTTTTTACATGTGGGGCTTACTGAAGAAAGGTTACATGAAAACTGTTAGAATAACCATTTCACTTCTCCTAATGATCAAATGATGCTCATGTCTAGGACAGCTTGTGTCTGGAGACCTCTTGTTATATACAGAAGCATATCCACAGGGGAAATACATTCTATAATCACCCAACCTAGATGCCTTACCACTCACTGCCCATGGTCCCGTGTTCATATGCAGTCCAGCCTGTGCTAGGAAGGTTTCCCAAGATACTTCCTATCATACAACATTTTTCTCTTATGAGATAGTACATGTTATACTCATTTCCTTGGTTTGGTTTTTATTTGTTTCACCCACAGCTGGAAGAATTCCATCAACACTTAATAGCACTTTGGGGTTAAAAACAATCTTTAGATATTTCCCCTTTTGTTATAAACCTGATTCTTCACCTTAGATATTAATGAAGCAGAATGGAGCTTGTCCGTGGGATCCATTGAAACATGAAACTATCTTTGTTCTTTCTCCACTGAATTACAACTCTTAAACTAAAATGAAAAATTCTAATGGTTATCCACAGGTAATTCAAAGAATACAGGAATTTCCAGATTCAGTTTTATCCTTCAGTAACATATGCAGCCACTTGAAAATGTGAAATTCAATATAAACTTTGTTATCATTTTTAGCATAAAATGTGAGAAAAGCAATCCAAGCCTTCCCCCTCCCCTCTAGGTAACCTGAGGAACTTTGGGCATGTTTTGGCCACCACCTTCCATTTTGGGGAATAAAGTATTGCAAGACAACTCCTTACGACAGACACTCCTGACCTGGCATGACAGCCCTAAAAATGACATCATCTGTACCCCATTAAAGATGTCCCATGCCAAAGCTGGGAGAACTAGGAGCCAAGTTCCATTCTGCCTATTAATGTCTCAACAGATTTTCTTGTTGGCTACATTTGGGGGTTGCTAGACAGTGTTAAGATAGATCTCATTCAGGAGGAGACAAGGCATAACCACACAAATGCTGACCCAGCCAAAACCTTAGTAGAGCAGACACATGGTATAGATTATTGTCCTCTGTGCACTAAATGGCCACTGCCCTCCTAAATCCAGATCAGCTAAGTTTATCTATAAAGGGGGTTCAGGAGTATCCTTACAGGCAGGGAAGGTACAGGCATGACTCATGAAGAATTCGTGCAACCCTGCACAATAGGCTCCTGGGTGGACTGATATAGCTCAGGGGGAGATTCAACAGATAAATGAGACCTCTCTTCTCCCAAGAACACATAATCAGATAACCATTTCTGGGTATGGATTCCTCTTCAATGGATAACACCACCCATAAGCTGCCTGTACTCTTGTGAGTAACTTCAATTAACCCCAATTGGTTCACTAAGGCAGATTTTCATGAAATCATTTCTTTGAGTTAGCATTGGTAACGTGTCTGGGGTGAATTTGTGTTTATAAGCATCTCCCCAGGAAAAGTCAATACAACAGCATTCTGACACCTATCAAGCACTCTGCAGAGAAGATCCAAATGCAGAGAGAAAAGAATTACTATACAAAGCCCTTTATCAGTATACTATAAGTACTGTATACTTTCCAGTTCATAACTGTATGCTAGCGTCAACACAAGAAAAGCATATCAACCTTTGCTACATTTCTAATGTACACATAAAAATTTACAAATGGCAGAAGACAAATTAAAGTAGAACAAGACACTATGTGATTTAAAAACGTGCTAGGGAGAACTGTAGCCTACCTTCCAGACCAAAATGGTAAGCTCAACTCTTGTAAGGTTAAGAAATACTCATTGTATGTGTTCAATGTAATAAATGCCTAACTGAGATATGATTCCCTTTGCAACTCAGGCTGCATCATAAAAAGGAAGATGGAAAGATTGTCTCACCTTGGTAACATGACTGTTGAATTTGTTAGCTTAATGCTAAAGCCTGTGAAAAAAAATTATCTGCATTCCTGTCTTAGCTCCAATACTACCCTGCTTGTAAGAGCACCAACAATACAATAACTGGCCCTTCTGAGGCCTTAGCCTCAACAAATCACACATGAGAGAGAGAGAGAGAGAGAGAGAGAGAGAGAGAGAGAGAGAGAGAGAGATACCCTCCTGAGGCCTGAGCCTCAACAAATTACACATGATATATGTATAATATATATATTATATATATATGTGTGTGTATGTATGTGTGTGTATATATATTATATATATATGTATAGTGTATATATATGTGTATGTATATTATATATATGTATATTATATATATATATAATATATACACACACATACATTCATATGCACATGCATGAGTCTGTGTGTCTGACAAAATATCCTTATGGTGGTTTAAGTAAAATTAGTCCCCACAGGCTCATGAGTTTGAATGCTTGGTTGTCAGTTGATAACCTGGGATGGAAACAAGACCTTGTTGGAGGAGGAATGTCCTTGGGAGTCAACTTTGATGTTTCAAAAGTCCATGATGCAAGGCCCAGCCAATCTCAATCTCTCTCTCTCTCTCTCTCTCTCTCTCTCTCTCTCTCTCTCTCTCTCTCTCTCTCTCTCTCACACACACACACACACACACACACAATCAATCAATCAATCAATCAATAAAGCTTTCAGCTACTTTTCCAGCATCAACCACTCCTGCCTTTATTCAGCCACATTTCTTTGTCATGATAGTAAGGACTAACAGTCTGAAACTGTAAGCAAGACCTCAGAAAGAAAACATCTAACAAAAAAAAAAAAAGAGTTGCCTTGGTCATGATGTCTCTTCACAGCAACAGAAGAGTTACTAAGACAATCTTGTAGAAACTTCTAAAGCCCATCTAGTCTATGGCATTAGAGAAGGACCACAGGAAACCTAGCAGTGCCCCACCTCAGAAGTCTGTGAAACTGTCCCTATAGGAAACTGATGATGGCACCATTAATGTTGAAGAAGAGATTACTTCTGGTCTTCTCTAAGCTCAAAGCACCTGGAAAATGGAGAGAATGGGTTAATATAATAAGGGAAATATGGTGATTACTGGATTTATTGACAGGGACATAGGGGTGCAATGCTGAACTAATTTTCTTTCCTCAACACATTCAAATGTCTTCATACTCTCTCTACAGCAATGAGAAACTATTCCAAAAGGAAAAACAATGCCAAGCTGTGTATGCCCTGAACACAAGCTCTAAACAAGGTGTAGGACTGAAGGCAGAAGCCACTCCCTGCATGAACAGCATAGACCTTACTAGCATGCCTTCCTCCGGGGACTATTGTGCTAGAGAGGGGGACCACTGAGGACATGCACTTACAGAATTATTCCTCCCTCATCATTCAGGCAGCAGAAAAATCTACCTTGCCTCTATAATTAACTGATTAAAAGTGGTTTATGATTGAACTCTAACCAAATGAGCTTGCATTGATTGAAGGACACATTCATTCAAACCCTTTGATTTACAATGGCTGTACTTGGAATAATATCTTTATTCAAGGAGAGAAGAAACGACTATTTGTACAATACTAATACCTAGAATAATACATTCAGCTTTATTAGCTCACTTTGAGACCTGAAAAGAAAACCACACACAAGGACACTACTTTAAGTCATCAGTTTCTAAGGAAAATGCGTTAATTATTCACAATGCTCAATTCTAGTAATAATAAGAAAACAAATTGTGCTTTGTCCCTTTGTGGTATATAGAAACGTTGTCTCTGGTAACTAGAATTCGCTGTCACTTTTGCGAATAGAACCCTGTTCTAAAGATGAGACTGTCCAGTCCATCTGGTGGTGATGGGAAGGTGCTTTCTTTGCATTCAGTACTCACTAAAAGAAACAAGTGAATCATTGTCTCCTTTCCCAACCCCAAAGAACTATCACTAATTTTAAAATGCATGCTGTGCCTCCCAATACTGTACAGACAAGGGAATGCCCAGCAGTAACAGACTATACAAGCCATGCTAACCTTTCTTGATCAACAATGAATTTCTTAATCATGAGTAAGCAGTTCCAAAATCTAGAAATCAGTGCTTCTGGGTTCAAATTCCCCATTATCAGTAATTACCTTCATGAAGTTCAACCATTGACCTATCCTCACAGCCCCACTTTAGTTACCTGTGGCCTGACAACAAGAGCATGTTGTATATAGCTTTCGAATCTGAATCTCTCGGATGCTAACGGACTCTGGGAAATATCAAAGGGAAGATATAAATACAACTGATAACAAGAAAGGATCCCTTATTAGCATTAAATGACCCTGAGGACAGTATTCTTTTATAGTTCAACTACTGATTTTTCCTAAACCAATTTGTAGAAACTGGAAATGGTTTGACATATCTCTTGTATATTAAATGCCCCTTTGGATTGTTTTTAGCTCGAGTTTATGGAATACAATTTGAGCACTTTCACTCCTTAGGCCAAGCAGATTCCTTTATTAGCACTTAGAGATGGTCTGATCTTGCCTGTAGGCTATTTCAATTTACCCCCCATGGTCCCAGCTGTCTATCACAGCAACTTGATTCAGTTGGGCTCTTGTGAAGGAAAAACAAAGAAACACGTAGAACAGATAGTGAATGGGTTTGGTTTAAAAGTCAGATTAATCTTTAAAACGGCAGGCAGATAGAATATCATGTAATTTTACCTCCTTATACATAAAGCCAATCAATTATCACTAAACTCCCAATCTTTTCCCTCTATTCCAATATCTAGATTAATGGTTCTTAACCTCCCTAATACTATGACCCTTTAATACAGTTCCTTGTGTTGTGGTAACCCCCAATCATAAAATAATTTTCATTGCTATTTTGTAATTTTGATAGTTATGAATTATAATGTAAATCACTGATGTGCAGGATATCTGATATGCAAACCCTGTGAAAGGGCCGTTCAACCGTATAGGGCTCACAACCCATGGGTTGGGAACCAATGATTTAGAGGCTCCCAAATCCTCTTCCTATCATATACCAGTGGTCTGTTTCCTCTAGAAAGACAAGCTCACGGGTTCCCGATGGAGGAGTTGGAGAAGGGACTGAAGGAGCTGAGGGGTTTACAGCCCCATGGAGGGAGCAACAGTGTCAACAGGCCAGATCCCCCAGAGCTCCCAGGGACTGGACCACTAACCAAAAAATACACTTGGAGGGACCCATGGTACTGGCCACATATGTGGCAGAGGACGGCCTTGTTAGACATCAGGGAAGGAGAGGCCCTTGGGCCTGAGGGTATTCGATAGGGGAATGCCAAGGTGGGAGGATGGGAGTAGGTAGGTGGGGGAGCACCCTCATAGAGGCAGGGGGAAGTAGGGATGGGACAGGGGGTTCCAAAGAGTAGATCTGGAAAGGAAAAAACATTTGGAATGTAAATAAAGAAAATATTCAATCAAAAACTAAAAATTTAAAAAAACAAAAAAGAAAGAAAGAAAGAAAGAAAGAAAGAAAGAAAGAAAGAAAGAAAGAAAGAAAGGAAGGAAGGAAGGAAGGAAGGAAGGAAGAAAGACAAACTTAATCCTACCTTCCCCCATCTTATCCTCTCTCAATTGAACAAAGCTTCAGTGTCTGCATAACCCTTTTCACTAGGTAGCTGCACATACAAGCAATAAGCTGCATAACTAGAATTCTGACCTTAAAGTCATTTGCCTACATAGTGTTCTAAGCCAAGACACAGCCTGTTTGGAGACTAGAGGGTAAGCAGGCTTATTACTGTGCGGAGAATGGCAGTAGGGAAAAAATGTAACACCGCATGTTTTAAGAATTAGAACTCAGCCAATATACTGTCTGCTATATAGACAATGAATTTCAATGTATTCTTTTGCTCCAACAAGGAAGAGAGAGAGAAAGAACGAGGTCAGAACATCAGGCATATGGCATAAAAAAATTCTATTACAATGAAAGCAGAGAAGACACATAAAGGAACCCTTTCCTGTTTACAAGATCATCCTTCTAATTCACGGAATCCTCAGGCCCAGCTAGTCTTCAAACACAGGCACCTAACAACACCCCTAAGAGGAAGCTCAGAATGTAAATGAAAGAAGCCACCACCAGGTGGTCACTGGTAAATTGTAACTTCTGTGTATACAACACACACACACACTCACACAGAGTTGTTTTCAGATTTAAATACCTTCTAGAGGGCAATAAACTGCTTTATCAAAAAATTAAACTGTAACTCTAAGGAAAAAATGAAACTAATAACATTTGAAGAGGTTAATTTTTAAGGACTTGAATGTGTAATTTACCACCCACTACCTTTTCATTAACAGCAACAACTCATCATTAAAACTTCACTCTACTTAGCAGTCCTTGGGTACCTGCAAGTCACATGACTACAAGAATAACAATTCCTCCTCTCATTCGGTTTTCAAGGTAATTCATCAAAAGATCAAAAGGGCTAGGGTGCGACTTCTCCTTTGTAGCCACATTTGAAAGATCATATGAGAAGCCACAAACAATTAGAAGCCTCGTGGCTTGGATTCATCAAAGTAGAATATTACAATATTAATTGTAGAATGTTGCAATATTAATTGGAAAGTCAGTAACATTAAAACCTGTCTCCCACCAAAAAATTATGATAGTCATTCTCATAAAAATGGTAAGAAAAAAAGACATTTTTCTTGGTAAGAAAAAAGAAATTCCCAGTGTTTTTAAAGCTACAAAGAAAACAATGATTTATTAACAAAAACTATAGAGCCCTGTGAAGTATCAAACTGCTCACTTTACAGACATTAGATGGGGCTGTAGAGATTACTGCATCAGTATGGTCCTCTTTATGCAAGCACAAGGACCTGATTTACATCACCACAACCCATTTAAAAAAGTAAAAAGCATGGTGGTACACATTTGTAATCTCCATCTAACTGCTGGAAGGAAAGACAGGCAACAATTCCTGGGGCATTCTGGTCTACTTGATAAATTCCATGCCAATCAAAGATCCAACCAAAATTAAAAGGTAAATGGCACCTGAGGAACACTCACCAAGTTCCACTTTGGCCTCCGTGACCATGGGCACACACACACACACACACACACACACACACACACACACACACATACACACACAAACACACAAACACATGCACACACATACACACACACACACAAACACACACACATACACATATACACACAAACACACACAAACACACACACATACACATACACACATGCACACACATACAAACACACACACACACCATGTTATTTTTACCAAAATGAAGCCTCTTAAACATTCTTCACCTTGTAGTATCTATAATATACTTGGTATATAAGGATTATCACAATTTTGGAATGTACACAGTGTTTTTTATTATAAAATACTTCACATTCACTCATTAATACATATATTTTAACCAGTGAAATCCACTGCTCTGTGTCCCACTGAGTCCTGAATGTTTTGCTATGGTTGAATACAAATTCAAGTGGCTGCCTTAAATCGGATGTGAGGAACTTTCAAATAACAAGTCAAGCACACAGTTTTATGGCTACCCACAACCTCACTGGTAATTATTCATCCCTAAAGGCCATCTGAACAGAGTGCATCTGTACACTATTTGAATGTCTCAGACTTCAGCTGACACCACCCTGGACACCAAATGGGTCATAGTAGTGGAAGTTAAAAATATCACATATACTCTTTGTAGATCACCTTTTGACAATTTTGCTCATATTGACATACAAAAGTATACAAAGGAGAGGGCAGGGTTTTAATATTGTTTCTCAAATACAGCTACCCTAAGTCAGGCTCCCATATTGTGTTTTTCTTCTGCCCTGATTTTATTTTCCTATGTCTACTAACTTTCTAATTATTCTTCTACAGATAGTTACAAGATAGTTTTAGACTTACAGAAATGCAGGCCTGGAAAGATGGCTTAGCAGTTAAGTGGTTAAGTATTACCCTTCCAGAAGAGCTGAATTTGGTCTCCAACTGCCATGTTGGGCTACTCTCAACTGTTGCCTGTTCCAACTCCAGCTCCAAGGTATTTGTTATTTTATTCTGGCCTATGTGGGTATCTGCATCCAAGTGCACAGACCTCAATGCAGACACACATACACAGAATGTTTAAAGACTACAACAAAAAATATTTCCATATATATTTAGAAATCATCTTTCTTATGAGTTTAAAATGATGCAAGCTGAAACGGCCTTTTAAAGGACAGTTCCTATATAAACCAACTTCTTCCTACACATATAGTTGCTATTCTTAATGAAATTAGCATATATAATAATGTATGAAATTATTGTGTATTACCTTTAATAGATGAGTTCCTTAGCAATAAGAGCCCATATGACCTTTACACCAATTGTAAGACAGCCAATGCTATCACCCCACTTTGCAGATGGAAGAACAAAAATATAAAGAGAAAAAGTCATATTCCTACCATGTGCAACATAGGTCATATTGTGAACTCAGGACTCAGCCAGAACATTGGACTGTTCCTTCATTGAATAATTTGTATATTATGATGGAAGAGTCTTCAGTCTTCACTTTGCACTCAAGAAGTATCATATACATATATATATATATAAATGTTAATGCATATGTGTGTGTATGTGTGTATGCAATGTTTAACTGTCTTCAATGTTGACAGCTTTCTACAGAATAAAGTATGGATTCTTTGATCTAGAGTGTAGCCAGTCTACACTTTCTACAATTTTTTTTCCTCCTGAGGACTAAGTGTCTCCAAACTTTTCACATCGCCTTATGTCTTTGTGCACTTGCAGAGGCACATGCTGAAACACTCCCCACTACTGTGGCCATCTGGCAGGTTCCCACTCATCCTTCATGACTCAGTGCTAGCATCTCTCTGGGCCTCCTTCCTTGACACATAGCCACCAACAGAATTAGCACTCCCACCTCTGCTTTATATACACCTCCTTAACACACTTGGTAGAATGGCGAAAGTTTCATATCTAAAAACTTAGGAGCAAAAGAAAATTATCAGTCCCATCAGCACTGAGCCCCTTAAGAGCAACACTTTGTCTTCCCTCAGGCACTGAGCAGAGTCGGCATGCTTCAGGAACACTAGGATGTATAAATGAGTGGAATACCGCCAAAAGCATCCTCTACATACATGCTCTGCTACTATTCTGGAGCTTTGTGGTTGATGAGACTAAACTAGGAAGGTGCGATTAACAAATGCCTATGTGTCAAAATGAAAAACAAAATCAACAGAGTTGATACTGCACAGCTTTCTTTGGAACCGTACCTATCATCACAGAGCCAAAGTAGAGAAGACCTTGACCCATGCAGGACACAATTAGCTCCATTAAACTGGAATGCATGGGAAAGATGGCCAGATCTAAGGGACAGCTGAATCCCTACAGGCCTATATGTCAAGGAACATATTGAATCTTGCTTGAAAGTATAGCTACCTCCTTGCCATTGCTATATGCTCCCTTCTGCCAGTGCATATCCAAACGCCACCCTTTCTAGGTCAAAGCCACTCCCTACAGCAGGCATCCTGCATTTTCCCCTTAGACCTTTCTCTTTTTAACTTGTCCTCCCTATGGGTGACCCTAAAACCTCCAGAACTCACCATTTTTGCACATCTTATTTTACCAGGTAGGCACCAAATCAATAAGGATAAGACTACATTCTTTTTCCTCCATTCAACCCCAGAAACTCAGCCAGTGTCTAGTGCATTGCAGAATGGAGAATAAAGCACTCTAGATTCTGCAGCACCTTTACAAGTACGTGTATGTATGTATATACGTGTGTTTGTGTGTTTGTGTATGTGTGTGTGTGTGTGTGTAAAAACTAAAATTCACCAGGGTTAACAAATAATGAAAACAATCTATGATCATGTATTATAGAAATCCCAAGCTGCATTTCAGTTAAAAAAATTTCTCTCCAGAATTCCGTATTAGAGAGTTTTCATTTGGATCCATCATCTAGATAAAAATATTCTTTAAAATTTGGCATCAGTAGCTCTCTTGTTATTTATTACATAGATACTACATTTTTAGAATAAGTTTTGAGGTTACATTTTACTTCCAGGGGCTTTTATCAAAATGGAATACTTTAAATGTGTAAAGTTTATGTTAGAGGAAAAGAAATACATAAGTAAAGGACAAAGAGGACAGGGACTTTGCCTGATGGATAAAAACACTTGATTTTAAATCACAGCCAAAAACCCTTTATCAATCTCTACCAAATGGAAGAAAGAAAATGATACAACCAATAACATATACACAGTTGCTAGGCAAACTAATCCACATTCTCCTTGCACTTAGACATCAAAAGAATCAATAAGACAATTGATGTTCCTGAGGATTCCCTCACCAACCAAGGGCAGCACAAGGTGTATGCATGAAGTTAGAGCTCTCGTTAGAATAAGAAATAGCATCACCATTTCCATTGAGTTCATTGAAAACATTCCCTAGAATATGAATTCAGACAACTACAACTGTTTCTCAATAATAGTAATATATAATAAATATCATACACACACACATGGGCACAACAACAAATACTACCTTTCAATATGACTCCTGTCCCTATGTTAAAACATACTTTGTAACTTGTGATGTGTTTTCTCTGCTGATTCCCATGTGGAGGCTCCATGATGGAATCTGCCACATGGAAATAAAGAGAAAAAAAAGGATAATACAATCTCCATTTACAGAAATGGTGGATGCTGAGAAACACAAGTGAGCCCAAGGTCCTTCAATGACCAGGGGTTCATTACAGATTCTTACACCCTTGCAACCACACTCCCCGTGGAGACCCAGAATATAGAACCAGGATATATACACCCCCAAATTGATTTACAATACCAAATCTGACAGTAAGCCAAGTGGACTCACAGGCAAGTGTAAAATCCATAATATCATGTACGGGGAGAGGACTCCATCAGGAAAGTGCTTACCTGGCAAGTACAAAACCTGAGTTGAATCTCCAAACTCCACATTGAAGAAAAAAAAGTCAGACAGTTAGATGCATTCTTTGTAATTGCAGCACTGGGGGAGAGAGAGAGAGAGGCACGTAGATTCCTCAGGCTGACTGGCTCTAATTTAATGGGCAAGCTCCAGGCCAATGAGAGACTCATAAAACAACATGGATGGTACCTAAATAATAGTACTCAGGGATGTCCTGTGGCCTTCACATGCACTTGTGCACCTGTCTCACATACATGTACACACACACACATATACCAGATACATAATAACTAAGGCAACAACAACAAAATATAAATATAAAAACATCTCAACATATTTAACCAAAAAAGGCTTTCTTCTCAAGAACTCTTTCAAGCACAAGTGAAAAATCAAAACACAGTACGATCACTGTTAAAAATACCAAGTGTGAGGATGATGGCACATGCCTGTGGTCCAGCACCTGGGAGCCTAAGGCAGGAGGATCACAAGGCCAAGGATAAAATGAACTATATCTCAATTCTAGACAAGATTAGAGACTCTGTCCTGGGGAGGAAAAAAACAATCCTCTGTACAGGCCTACAATCCCCAAATGTAATTCATATCCAGAAACTTTGAAATTCCAAAGGGTTTTTATAACCTGACCTGAAACAAGCATAAAACCATGGCCTGAATTCTACTGTATTCACTTTCTGTTGTTTTGATAATAAATTATTATAATCTTAGTGGTGGAAGATGCCAATGCATGACCTTCCAGTGCCAGAGGTCAGAGGCCCAACAGTCTTACTAAACTAAATTCAGCTCATCAGCAGAACTGATTCTCTCATTGATATATCAGGGTAAGAATCCACTCCCCAGCTGTGCTGTGGCTTCTAGAAACCCTTGGGCTTCTTCACCCATGGCCTCTTCTTCCATGTACAGAGGCTGCCTGGCTACCTCTTCTCACCCTGTCTCCATTACCGCCCTTCTTCCTCAAACCCTCACTGGGAATAATACCCAAACTGTTTGAAGGATTTGTGTGACCAAACTGGACCCAGCCAAGTATTCCAGGTTAAAGTCTCCAATTCCTTACACATTAATCACACATGCATAGATTTCATGTTATAAGGATGACATTCTCCATCCTGGAGAAAGTGATGTGGAGCCCAGAAAGGGGGTTTTCTTCTATCTAACACATCCATTGACTGTGTCTTTATGATATGTTCTTTCCACACACACTTAGCAAACACCAATACCAGAAAAACCTACCTAAAACTTATGAAATGTCTTTCCACTCCAAAAAGTTAAATCCTAGATACAATAGAATCATGCTCTATGGGGACTGTACTGAACAGATAGTAGTTGGCAAAAGAGAAAAAAGAAAAAGCTGTAAGTAATGGCATAGTTTCTAATGCATGTTCCTGTGACATTGAGAGTTTATCTGCTGGAGGCAGGAAAGCCTTTGTGGTTAGTGAGGCCGTGTATAAGAGACCTGCACAGGAACATTAGCATGCATTAACAGGGCAGAACTCAGAACGACTCTCAATTATGGTAACATAATCCCACCCAGTCCTGTGTTGAGCACAGCCTGGCCATAATAAATTGTAATGTCTCACTATAAATAAGCAACTAAACACTCCAAAAATAAATATAAAACTTTTTACATTAAAAATTAAAATACGATCCAACTTCAAGGGCAAGGAAGGACCTAGTTTTGTTCCTTTCTGTAGTCCTGTATTCTCCTGAGAGTGTCAAAGGCAGTTAATATACATCTACCAACTTTGGTTTTGTTCAAACATCATGTTTACTTCAATGGGATAGATTAATTCAATGTCAGATGTGCCAAGCACATAAAATAAGTACACAAGATGGGACACATTATTCAACAGTAAATATATGAAAGCACGCCTATCAGGAAGCCACTAAGACACCCAAGCTTTAGACACATCTGCCATAAATCAGTTTCTCTGGCAACAAAGAGTAGCTCAATTTTTATGTATTACATCAAGAATATAAATATTGGACCTGTGTCCATCAATTCTATTTCTTACTGCATAGTGTACTCAAGTATAAAAATATCCAGAACTATGGACTTTGTCCATGGGCTAACTAATTTGTGATTCCTGAAAACAGGTCCTAAAGGCCTGTTTATCAGGTCTCTGATACTTTCCAGGAGCTGCTTATTTAAAGAACAAATGTTCATAGAGAAGAAGATAGAGAAAGCACAAGATGGGAGGAAAGGGGAGGAGAAAAGAGGGCATGGGAGGGCAGGGGAGGGGAAGAGAGAAAAGAGGAGGAAGCAAGTTTGAATTCCCAGAGAGCAAGATATTGGCCCAAGTCAGTGAAAAATCATCACTGATTTATAGCAAGGCAACCTTGGATCTGAAAATTTTCTCAGGGGCAAGGATCCTATTAGCAACCCTACCAAACAATAGCAAACATACAGAAACTGCATGCCCCAGCCCACAAGATGACTGCAGATCCATTCACAAAAATCACCTAATATAGACATTAGATATTTAGAGGAGCAAAACCTTTACCTCTAGTCTCCAGTGTTCCAAACACTCACATATTTAAAGTTCAGTCATTTCCAAACCTTTTCAGGGATAGCATTATTTTAGATGAAATTAAACAAATTCATGAAGTAAAATGTGACAGTGTAATCTTTTATGATTCTTTATTACATACATTTAACATGTATGAGAATACAGCCAAAACCTTGCATTTATAAAGAATCTATTCTTCTTACAGCAATATCCATTTTATTATCATTGGCTTTCAAATATAGCTGAGAATAGTTTAACATATTACAGTCTAGAACCTTGGGTGTGGTGGTTTGAATATGCTTGGCCCAGAGACAGCACTGTTTGGAGGTGTGGCCTTGTTGAGGAAGCGTGTCTCTGTGTAGGTGGGCTTTAGGATCCTCGTCCTGGTCGTCTAGAAGTCAGTATTCTGCTAGCAACCTTCAGATGAGGTTGTAGAACTCTCAGCTCCATCTGCACCATGCCTGCCTCGGTGCTGCCATACTCTCACCTTGATGATAATGGACTGAACCTCTGAACCTGTAAGCCAGCCCCAATTCAATGTTGGCCTTATAAGAGCTGCCTTGGTCATGGTGTCTGTTCACAGCAGCAAAACCCTAACTAAGTTAATGTATAAGGACAGCTTAGCATTCGACACAGAAATCAAACTATAAATTTGTGAAAAGCAGTTGTAATAAGTAAAATGCAATAATATTTACTTGGGTCAGACTAAAGTAATCAAAATCTGTAGGATAAAGTAAGATAATATCACAAAGAAAGGCTTCTGTGACAAAATCTTTATCATAAGGCATTCAGGTATACAATGAAAATAGATGTGGCATATACACACACATGTATGTGTATGTATGTATGTATGTATATATATACACATATATATATATACATGTATAGACATATAGATGTATGTGTGTTGTAGGTATTATGAATTGTAGTTTACATATATATTATATATGGCCCATATATATTGCATATATATATATACATATATATATATAAACTACAATACATAATACCACATAATCACCATCATTCTTTCCCCCTTTGCACCTCTATTTTCTTTCAAAATTCTGAAAATAGTTGAATTTTTAACAGGCATGTTCTGAAATAATTCTCAGGATTAAATTCCCGGATTATCTACTAATAAAAGAGAACCAGTGTCTCCTGCCCTTCTTGTAGATAATGTTGGCCAGAGGCTCGTTCTTAGGACTGTGCAGAATGAAAGGAGCCATAGATAGTGCATGTTATTCCCTGTGGAAAGTGAAACTCTGTGTCAAGCAAAACTCTATAAGCTGTCATTTTCTGTATCTACAAAACAGCAGCAATTCCTGTCTACAATTAGTATCCAGGAGGGCAGTGTCATGTTTGAATAAGTTTGGCCTCTATAGACTTGTGTGTTTGAATGCTTGGTGCATAGGGAGTGGCACTATTAGGTTGTATGGCCTTATTGGAGGAGGTGTGGTTTTGTTAGAGGAAGTATGTCACTATGGAGGCAGAGCTTTGAGGTCTTAAATGCTCAAGCTTTGCCCAGTTTTTAAAAAGAAAAGCCTAGTCTCCTCCTGGATTTTTTTTTTAAACACTGGGTAGTGTTTGGCTGCCTTCAGAACAAACCACAAAACTCTCAGCTCCTTCTCCTGCACCATCTGTACGCTGTACATGCCTGTACGCTGCCATGCTTCCCATCATGATGATAAAGGACTGAACCTCTGAAACAGTAAGCCAGCCCCAATTAAATGTCATTCTTTATAAGAGTTCCCTGGTCATGTTGTCTCTTCACAGCAATGGAAACCCTAAGTAAGACAGGCAGTTTAAGTTATCTAAGGATGCTATGTAACAAATTACTCCAACATTTACCAATTTCAGTAAATAAGCATTTCTAACTCATATACCTTCTGTGGGCCACAATTTCAGAAATAACAGGGCTATGTGATTCTGGCTCAGAGACCAAAGAAGATATAGTATGCTTCTGCCCTAAATCTGGCTTCACCTTCAGACCACCTAGGGCTTCAGGCACACTGTCTAGGTGGCCCTTTCACATGTCTGGTACGTACTGGTGCTGACTATGCAGAAGGCTTTCCTGTCTTGCCATATCAGTCTCCAGGGACTGACTGAGTATGCTCCCAGAATGGCAACTGGTCTTTTCCAAAGCAAATTACCCAACAACAACAACAAAAGGTGAGTGTGGTGATGTTTTAGTCATATATCAGCATATCTGCTACCTCCTGTAGGACATAGGAGGGGACATCCCAAGGGTATGAGCATCAACAGGCAGGGTTTGCTGGGGGCCATTTGGACTCTGATTGTTACAACTTTGAAATGAGCTTCTAAATGAAGGAAGAAATAAATGTTTGATGAAGTTTAGAACTGTTTACTATAGTTTAATTTCTCTAAACTGTTATTACATATGACAACACAATATTAATCGAGACGCTAGAGGACACGCCAGTGCTCCGTAGGAAGTGCTTAAGTGTCTATTGAATCAAAATAATTCCACACCTTTTAACCTAGACTTATAACCTTTGCTCAATTTCAGAATGTTTTTCATGCACCATTGTGAGTGTGTTATTTGATTGATTTTTCCATTAAATGTTTACTATTATAATTGCTATCATTTTAGTATCAATTTTATCAATAGAGAGGTCAAAATTTAAAAATTAGCTATGCTGCAGCCTTCAAATCAGAGTGAATTAGAACAAAAATCAACTGATAACCATAGAGCCATGATACTGAGAGGAATCCTAAGAAATCACCTCATTTTCTGAAACTGACAGGCCTATTGGAATCCAGTAAATCTTCCTCTTACTTTTACGCTTTTTCATAACTTCCCATCATCAAAACTCTGCAGAGTGATACAGTAATTCAATACTTTGTTTTTCCTATAAGACACACCACCCATGTTCACAGAAAATTATCTGTTCTGTAAAGTTCTGCATATTGGAAAGGAGTTTAAAAATGAATTATGGCATTCTCATTCAAACAGCACATTCTTGTCAATGGGATTTTGGATGACTACATGTACAAAACAATTGTTCAGCAGCCTTCTGTAGCCAGAGTTTATAGTTTGCCTTTTTAGGATGGCAACCTAGTAAATAGCTAAAGCTACAGGTTTTATGCTTGCTTTGTTTTTATCCTAACACATTTTGACTATAGCTAACTCTAATTTAGGCTTTCAAGTTTTGAATGACTATCCCAGTGTTCTTTCTATTGCTGTGATGAACACCATAAGCATATCAACTTGGGGAGGAAATGGTTGCTTTGGCTTCTGCTTCCACAATATAGTCTATAGTTGAGAGAAGTCAGGGCAAGAACTCAGCAGAAACCTAGCAAAAGGAAATTGAAGCATTGAGGTTCCCTCTTCCCAAGCTACTCTAGCTTGTGTCAACCTGACCACAAACCTACCCAGGTTGACACATAAATACATCACTATGAAATTATGACCTTTCCTTTCTTGTTTGTCCAAAAGATGTTATGTTAATATCACTATATAAAACACTGTAAAACTTTTAAAGTCCTGCTGCCTTTAAAAGATTCAAACAGTTTAAAACCTCAAAATCTCATAACTGTGGGTCCTGGTAGAATCAAAAATGAGTTACATACTTCTTAGAACACTTTCTTATTCCTAGACCAGAACACAGGCACAATCAGACCAAAGCAAATCCAAATTCCAGCAGCAGTGTCCAGTATATGGGACTCATTTATGATAATCTGGGCTCCAAATGGCATGGTTACACCTTTAACTCTCACAAACTCATGCCAGCTCAACTCCACACCTGCTCTATCCTCCAGGCCTGCTCTTATCCTCCCATGCCTGCTCTATCCTCCACGCCTGCTCATGATTACCTCATTGGTCCTGGCATCTGCAATATGCTGGGATCTCTACTGCTACAGAGGCTGTACTTTCACCAATGGCCCTGTGGCTTCTCCACTGTGACTCTGAGCACATAGTATCAATCCTTGGCTTCTATACATGATCCCCCTCCCCAATCCTAGGTCCTCCACTGCAACTGAGGCTACATCTTTGCCAAAGGCTTCTCCTGGCTTCTCACAGGACCAAGCCTCAGATGTTCTCCATGAGCTCTTCAAACACCGCAGCTTCTGTGACGCCACAATCAGTAACATTACCAACTCTGACCTCAACCTTCTGATGTAGCTTTGACTCCACCAGACACTGTAGTCAGCTTCTGTGCGCTGACTCTTGAGCAAATACTTCCCATAAAAGTTTGCCTCAGTTATGCTGTTATCTCCTTCCTCATGCTGATTTTCATCCCCCGCTGAACAGCATCATTTGTCACATTTCACTTTGGGAGTTCTGGTCTACCGGTAACTACAGCTGTTTCTTCAACCCCAGCTAAACAGAAACCATATATTAATTCAAGCTATCACATAAAAGCCCTGACAAAAATATTTGCTTCAGGCTCAAATTTCACAAAGGAGTGAAATTTCAGCGCCTCCTTCAGCATTGCCATCTTCCAAGTTCTCCAATATCAGTTCACTAAACCCTAGTACCTTGTGGTTTTTCCATCTTAAAGATCTAAAATTCTGTCCATAGTCCTTTCACATGAATTGTATATCAGATATCCTGAATATCAGATATCTACATTGTAATTCAAAACTGTAGCAAAATTACAGTTCTGCAGCAGCAACAAAATAATGTTAGGGTTGGGTGTCACCACAATATGAGACCCTGTATCAAAGGGTCACAGCATTAGGGAAGTTAAGGACCACTGATCTACACAGCAAGTGGCAGAGTTGCCATTGAAGATCATGGAAATCTATTCCAAAAATCACATTTGTAATTTGCTGGACAAAGTTGCCAGAAAATGTAGCAATACAATCAAGCATCCACAGGTCATATTGTATCTCAGTCAGGTGGCATATGAACATGTTCAAAATTCAAATGTTTCTTTTTAATAGAAATAACATTCCTAATGCATAGGACTCTGTGAGACCATTTGAATATATAAGGTATCATTTCGTTTCTCAACATTTTGCTTACAATCTCACCAACAGTCCTCCAGAATTGCTGAGGATTGGGATGACTTGGCAAGTAGAAAAAGGCAGTAGTTTAATATGAAACCCAGAATTCTACACAGTACAATACAAGGTCAAAGGAGCAAACAATAGATTTTTTTCAAGCATCCCCAGCTATATCTATCCCTCTTAAAATCACCATCAATCTAAGCAATGACTTTATTCTCAATACACCTCCAGACCTGGAGTCTCTAGGTCTCTGTTATCTCAACTAGAAGAAGAAGAGGAGGAGGAAGAAGAGGAAGAAGAAGAAGAAGAAGAAGAAGAAGAAGAAGAAGAAGAAGAAGAAGAAGAAGAAGAAGAAGAAGAAGAAGAGGAGGAGGAGGAAGAGGAGGAGGAGGAGGAGGAGGAGGAGGAGGAAGAGGAAGAGGAAGAGGAAGAGGAAGAGGAAGAAGGAGGAGAAGGAGAAGGAGGAGAAGAAGAAGAGGAGGGGGAGGAGGAAGAGGAGGAGGAAGAGGAAGAGGAGGAGGAAGAGGAGGAGGAGGAGGAGGAGGAGGAGAAGAAGAAGAAGAAGAAGAAGAAGAAGAAGAAGAAGAAGAAGAAGAAGAAGAAGAAGAAGAAGAGGAAGAGGAGGAGGAGGAGGAGGACAAGGAGGAGGAGGAGGAGGAGGAAGAGGAGGAGGAGGAGGAGGAAGAGGAAGAGGAAGGGGAAGGGGAAGGAGAAGAGGAGGAGGAGAAAGAGGAAGAAGAGGAGGAGGAGGAAGAGGAGGAGGAAGAGAAGACAACTTCTATGAAAATGATGTTTTAAAGACTGGCAACAAGCATTGCTATACTAACATCGTGTGATCCAGAGTCAGGAATCAGCAGCTTTTATACACTTGCTGAGATCAAGTTTGTCTTCTGACCTTGTGAAGTTACTTTAGTAAAGGAATACTAAATACATATAGTTTGAAAGGCCTGCAGCTTCTGTGTATAAGACCGTTGAGCTATATAACTAACTTGAATGCCTCTCTAAGATCAGAATCCGTTTGACTGCAATGCCTGCTGTGCCTGGTCTAAGATCTCATCTAGGACAGAAGAGGACATGGACCTACAGAAAGGTTAGCACTACAGTGGCATTCACTTAAGATGATGTTGTAGTTAGGCTAGAAAGATAATGATGAAGGAGGGCCAGAAAGCCAGCACTAGGGACTTTTTCTGCCTCAAGTCCACTCTACATTATGGAAAATGAATATTTTCCTTCAAAGAAGGGTAAGATATGGGGAGATTCTTAAACATTTTCTTCTTTTTAACTAAAGCAAGTTTAATCACCACTTATATTCATGTAAGTAGAAGGGTGGTACCTGCTGTGCTTAAGCAGTTCTGTAACTAATGGAAAGTGATTCCTTTCTAGTATCTACTGCTTCTGTCCAGGAACTACAGACTTTAACATATTTACCTTCTCCTAGAAGGAAGGAAAAGTACATCATGATTATCTACTCATCAATGGTCCAAGGAAGCATTTCTATTTAGAAACCATCTCTCTGTCTCTGTCTCTCTCTGTGTCTTTGTCTCTCTCTGTGTCTTTGTCTGTCTCTCCCTCCCTCCCTCCCTCCTTCTCCTTTCTCCCCCATCATTTTTCTTCTGGGAAAATAAAATACTAGGTAACATCTGAGAATCTAAGAGCCACAGCATAAGTAACTCTTTAAGACAGTGTCAAATAGAAATACAAAGATCTACCACCTCCTACTTCCACCAATTCCTTGGCACCTCTAATTTCTGCCACTTGCACTTCCTCTCAGGTTTGATATGGTGATATCCCTGCCCTAGTGAACCCATACACACAAAGGCAATTACTCCCACACACTTCTAAGTTCTTACAACAAAAGTGAAATTTATTGTGTTTCCAGAAGAGTTTTACATCACCACTCAGGCAAATAAGGAAAAACCCCTAAAAACAAGCCTGAGAAGTGTTCTCATAGTCATCATGTTAACAGCCATCTGTTCAAAGGAACCAGGATACTAATTCTTTTCACATGAAGTCCTTGAAATACATAGAAAGTATAAGACTCTGTCCATACTTCAGCCTGCACCTAGCACAACCATTTCCTGTTGCCATGGGTTACAAGGATGAGTCACTCAAACAACTTGAGGAAAATCTTATAGCAATTTCATAGTGGAATATACTCTTCATAATTATCAATTGTCATAGCTCGGTATATTAAATGAACAGATCACAAATCTCACTAATGTCACTACATAAAAAAAAGAAACTTGAGTTAGGCAAACTTGAGAGATTCTACTTTCCTATTATGAAGCAAATAGCTCATCACCAGTATCTCATCCAATGATCTCTATATAGATACAATCACAGGTAGGGGGTGAGTAGATTCAGAATTAGTGTACTATAAATTACAGTGATTTGTGGTCATCACTAAAGAAAGTATCTTTTAACCTCAAATCACATGACACTTAGAAGCCTTTATGCTAAGTCCTTCATATGCACACACTTAATAGGAATCACCATAAGGAAATATGAAAGTGGCCAGACAGCACGATAACTCTGATATTAAGAACAAGAATAACAAACATTTTATTTGTACATGTGATTTTTTTTTAATTGCACATTCAAGTTGCACTTAGCCTACTGGAAGCATCTTGTTCATGTGTCAGAATAAACCTATGTGCACAGGAAAGGCCAGACTTGGAAGGCAGGCATAATAAACGTAGCATCATTTCTATACAATCACTGCTTAAAGAAATGCCCTCAGAGCATGCTTTGGGGGCCCCGATGGCAAATGAATTGTTAAATATTCTCTAAATGTTCATCCAAACATCTGAGCTGGATTAAAAACGGCCTCTGGGTCAATCAATAACATTTGTAGAAATAAGAATGTGAAACACATTTAAGATGTAAAGCTTGCTAATTGGCTAGACATAAGGATGACGCTATAGAGTGGCAGGGCAATTGCATTGCCTTCCTCGGGGTTTGTTTCACATTCTGTCAGTGGCTTCTCTTCTTCCTGATCCATTCTCTGCCCCAGGATCCTTCATTCTGTATTAATAATTTAATTTAAAGACAACGTGCACACAAAGGAAAGGAGGTTTGGATGTGCTCTGAAACTGAGCCCTTCTCTGCATCAACTCTCCCTATCATGGAAAGTGGAGGAAACAAGTGATAGGTACTAATTTCCACATGGGAAATATTGTGATCTCAGGAAAGACTTAACTGTAACAAGATCCTTTTTGAGAAAATTGTTGAAAATCCAATAAACCCCTTTTGGACTAAATAGAAGACACACACATACACACACACACACACCACAAAAATCACTCTTTGTTTTCTCATGGTACATGCATCTCGTATGTCAAACAAAAATTAAAAAGCATTATGAGGAAGCATCAATGCAAACAAGGCAGGATAGGGTCAACTGCAGTGGCTCCTTTTGAAATAACCAATCCTTCCTCGTATAGCTATCTATCTGTCAATGGACAAAAACAATAGGCCTGACTTTTATTGTATTTTTCACATGGTCAGCACCAAAGTCCAAGTTTAATTTCACACAGAAGTTGCTAATCCTTTCCCATCCTTTGGCAGGGCCAGGCCAGCCTGCAGGTCCTCTTTACTTCCCACTTGGACCCGCTTGTATTTCAGGAAGCAAGTGCCAGAACCTTAATTGCGACCTTTCCATTCTAGTGCCTGGCCGATACAAACTCAATCAGGCTCAGGAGCTGATAATTACAATAAAAGTTGCACGTTCCATAGAAGCTAGAAAGGGGTGTCTCCCAAGGTCCCTACAATTAAACGTCAGTGAAGAGCACAGGGATAACAGAAGAGGGAAGTTGCACTAAAATAAATCTCTAGATTTTTTTTTCAAAGATGTATTTATTTATACCCATGGCTTATTTAGATTTAAAAATTCATACTGTCTTTACAATACATGTGGTACTTAGAGCTGCAGAAGTCCGATTCTGATGTACAGTCGCCCAGCTTAGAATGCATTTCTGCACAATCCATGGAGATCAATAGACTCGGGAAACAAATATGTTGATGGATGAGGACGGTTCTGAAAACAACCAGGTTAAGGTAGCCACGTTGCTGGTTTCACAGTTATTCTCATGCTGGCAGAACCAGGGGGGTACAAAGGATTCCTCCCTTTTTGTAAAAGGGAAAAGGGAAAGAGAGGAAGAAGGGGGGAGGAAAAGAAGGGAAGAGAACGGTGTGGATAGTGAGAAAAAGAAGAAAGAAACGGATGATGGTGAACAAGAAAGAGAAACGCAAAGAGGGGCGGGGGGAGTAGGAAGCAAAGCTATGATGTATGGATGCTAGCCAGCCTCCCAGCCAAGTGCTCCAGCACCCGCAAGCCTGCATCCCTCCCTAACAGACTCCGGGTTCAGTCTGTAGACTTAGGGCTCCCTGGTGCTGACAGCCCTCCCCACAATGCCAGTGCAAGCAATGTGTGATGCTCTAAGTAGCCCGGAGCATCCAGCCCATCTGAGCCCGCCACTCCCTGGACCGTGCTCACCGCCGCCCCCCACCCCAGACTTCTCCTTGACACCCCCCCCCCATCACTAGTCTCGGGGGGGGGGCAAACCTAGAAGAGAGCAGCATGGGGGAATCAAAAAAAAGAGGGGGGGAGAGTGAAAGAAGCAGTCAAAATAATTTTTAAATAATGTGATAATAGATGCTGGGGTAGTGCCAGGGAGGGTGCCCGTGGCAAGCACCTGGGTAGCACGGCACGCTGTTGCAAATCCCCCAGGCTGCGTGGGGATGGGCGATTTTCCACAAAAGGAACTTTGCAAGAAGCGCAGCGGTTTTGCAAGGCGAAGAGGAGGAGATCGCAGCGTTACCTGGCCGAGGTCAACGCCAGCGGGGCCGACGAAATCCTCAGGTTTGCGGTCCTGAGCCACTTGATCGGGTTACTATGGAAATCGTCTTAGGAAGGACGCGAGCAGAGCAAGAGCCGGGCGCATCGTCGTCGGCCGCCGAGCGGGCGCGGGACCGGGCGCGGCGCCTCTTCCCCGGCCCGGCTCGCTCTTTCTTCGCTCTCGGCCGGGCCGCGCCTCCCCGCCCCGCGCCGCCGCCGCCGCCGCCGCCGCCACCACCAAGCAGCCCGCGGGCCGAGCCGAGCTCTCGCGGCGCGCAGCCGGCAACCGAAGCGCGAGCTCGCAGCAGCCGGCCTGGGCGGCGAGTGGCGCTGTTTCCCAGCCGCGCAGCTGGGATTTAAAGAGACAGACGCGCCGCCGGGCTCTAGGGGGCCCTGGCCGGGAGGGGAGCCCCGCAAGCTCGCCCAAGGTTGCCCCAGCAGAGCTCAATAGCCCCAGCCCTATCACTTGGTGAGCAAAGTTTCCTGCGGAGAGCACCTCTCCAGTGACCTGCCTCGGCCACCTCTCCTGACTGCAGAACAGGCTGGAGGGAGAGTAAGGGATTTTTTTTTCCTCCCTAGGAGACTAAGGGGGAAATGATTTGTATGCTCAACAAGTCATGCACCTATTTTCAGCCGCCTCTGGCTTCCGTCCTTGTGCACCGACTTTTTCATTGAAAGCACACTGGCAAACGCGGAGGAAGGGGGCGGGGGGGGGGAGCACTCTTCGTTTCATGTCAGACTCTAAGCAGGGATGCGTGGGTTTGGAGAAAGGTAGTGGTGGAAAGATATAGCTGTCAAATATCTTGGATTTTTTTCCCCCTTCCTTTTCCAACTAAAGTAATGTCTCCTTTTCTCTTCCTACCCAGGCCTGAAGAACGTGCTTAAAGGTACACTCCAACCACTATTCCAGCATGGTTCAAAGGCTCACCTTTCTCTAACAGCCTTTTCCCTGCAGCTAGGAACACAGGCATGGGGGATGGGGGGTGTCTAGCAGAAAACAGACACTAGTCTGGCCCATTTCTACCCTAACCCAAAGCCAGTTCTCAGTGAGCACATACATCAGTAACAAGGTGATCACCGACATGTGGAGTTGGCTACTACCTACCATGCACGTGTGGAACTAGAGAAATAACAATCCAACAGGTTTGCTTCCCGTGCCAACCAATGCTCTTCATCGCTTCATACATGACCCAGGACCTTTGTGGTCCTTCAACCCAAATTTCCCCCTGGAGAAGAAGCCGAAAGGAAACTCTCTTGAGATAACCAGATAGCAGATGCTTCATAAATACCAAGGGGGCTCTACAAAAGGGTTATGGAAGCTGTCCTGAGAGGGGCGAGCCCATGTCTAGACTATCAACACCTGGCAAGCGAGATTTATAGATATTCCTTCTTTCAGTCTTAGACTTCATACGGGTATGAGTTGTGTACATAACCTTCCCACCACAGGGCTTAAGTTTCCGTCTGGTACCTCACTATCTGCTCACTTCCAGAACTCACATCTCACCATGCAGCCTTCATGTATGGGGAATTATTATTATTTTTTTAATCTTTCCTCCAGAGAAAGCCTTTCAGACAAAGAAATGTGCCCTTGTAAGTTCCAAGTGCCTTCAAGAAAGTTTCTTATGTGGGGCAGTGGCTAACAAAACAGCATGGTAATAAAACAGACTCTTGAACAGAAACTACTGTAACAAAGTAACTGAGGCTGCATAATGCATCAACAACATAAAGTTGTGACTCACAGTGTTAGGCTACGGAGTCCGCCATCTAGATGCCAGCTGGATTAGAATCAGAGGAAAGACTGGTTTCTGTCTCTGACATTTTGAAAGTTTTATCCCCAGGAGTCCTGATGTGCTGAAAAATCTCTTTGAAGATACTGAATTCTGTTCACCAGAGACAAATTGTCGTGGTATGATCAGCACCTGCTAATGCTGTCGCATTGTGGAAGGTTTCAACATGAAACCTGAAGGGACACAGACACTCATGCCACAGCAAAGTGCCTCTCAAACCCTGGCATGCCACTGAACCTGCAGTAGTTATTTAAGCAAAGATTTAGGAGTTCTCAGGACCAATGTACCTCATTCTGTGGGTCTCACTATTTCATACAGATTTGTGTTTCTAACCTGATCCAACTTGATATTCATTTTGCTGGTCTGGGTAGAACTTTGACAAACACTTTTAGGGGTGTCTAAGAAAAGCTGTCTGGTGGCTTTTCAGATCATAGTCCTTGGCCTCTTCATGCCTCACAGCTGTCCAACAACTCCAGCAGGTGACAGTTATTACCCGTGCCTTGGTTTTCCACACAAGCCACATTCACTCCCCTCTGCCAAGCTTGTGTGTATGTTCCCACCATAGTATCCAGGTAACTTTTCCTCATCTCCTAAGAGGATGCTCCCTCAGAATCTACACCAAAAAGCTGCAGGTCCCACACCCAAGTTTGGGGGCCACTATCCTGTGAGGTCTCTTTGCTTACCTGCCACCTATTAGGCATTATAATAATATTATAATAATATTATAATAATATGTTTATTAGTCTCCCCTAAACTCTCTCTTTCTCTCTCTCTCTCTCTCTCTCTCTCTCTCTCTTTGTGTGTGTGTGTGTGTGTGTGTGTGTGTACTGATAGGAGCTTATTTTCTTTCTACATCCAAGTGCCTAACCTTAAGGTAGTGGGTGAGACATACCAGAAGCCAGAATGAGAAAGTACAGGGAGCGAGACAACTCTTTGATGGCTGATGAGTGCATTGTTGACCAAAGTCTAAACTAGTAAGAATGTTAGAAAGGCTAGAGGATTGACCAGGAGGTTAGCATTTCTGAACTGCTAGTACATATCAGGTACAGAGTTAAATGCTTGACAGGTTATCTCATATATTCCTCCAAATGACCTTGCAAGATAATTCTATGTGAAAAAAACCCAGGCCTGCCAGTTAAGTAGCTTGCTTAGTGTCACATGGCTGCTATCGGGGTAGGGGTTGACACAATATGCTTTATAATAAGCAGGTGGTTTTCCATAGGTATGAAGTTAGATGTGAAGGTTCTTCATACGAGTGTTTCATTACTTTAGTACATGTCACATAAGCTCTGCCATCCCACCCAGAAAGTGTTTGACTTGCAGCCTAGGGCAGAACCCTCTGTGACTTTATTACACTTCCCTGCCTCAGCAGCCTCCTTGTGTGTGTTCTTCCCAGGCTCATGAAATGGGTTGCTTGGGCTGTGGCTGTAATTTCTGTGAAGTCCTGGTCTACCTGTGTTTCAGATCCTTAATACTGTGTAAATGTGGGGTCCAGTCCATCAGGCCAGACAAGGAAACCTCTGCTCTATAGTTGGGGCCAGGGAACCTGATTTGCCAGTGTCGGTTGTAGTACATTTGACTTAATGAGAGATTATAATTACCAAAGGAGGTAATCGACAAATAAATTTAAAGAATAAGAAATGGAGTTATTTATTCTTCCTTTACACACTTGTCCAAATAGGAAAATACATACATTGAAAACAAAAGAGGATAGAGATTTGGTTGAAAATAAAAGAAGTGTATACCCACTTACAATGGGGTAAAAATACAAACTTGTAGATATTAAGCTCCCTTTAATATAATCATGGCACCTGTATAACAACTATGGAATAAATCAATGTAGATTTCTTAAAAATGATATCCTTCACAGAGGAGGCTAGGAAACCATGTGCTTACAGCTGTGCGGGATATTTAGGTATAATGGTTCTTAACCTTATGGTATATTAGAATCACTTGGGGAGCTCTCAAACTCAGAACACGCAGGTTCCATCTCAAACCAATTATATAGGATCCTCTGGGGTTTGAAATCTAGGCATCAAGGTTTTTAAAGCTTGCCAGGTGGCTCTAATGGGAACTGGAGATTGAGGGCCACTTCTCTACAGCTAATCTCCAGTGGAATCCACACCTGGCTGCTCATTAGCATCACTTGGGAAATTTTAAAATCGAGCAGGCCCACACCCACCTGCAGCGGTTCTGAGTTATTTATTGTGCTTCTTCTCTACAGTTGATGTTTAATGAGGCTGACGCTGAGTCAGGGTTGAAAGTCACTGTCTTAAGCCAGTGTTTCTCAAAGCAGAGTTCAGACAGCAGCATGAGTGTGTCTAGGAGATGTGTTAAAGATGGACCTCCTTACCCCACTCCAGATCTCCAGGTGTTCAGGGTAGAGTCTATCAGGCTACAATTCCACAAGCACTCCTGATCACTCTGAGGCATGGTAAATCTGGGAACCAATGATTTACAGCCTAGCATTAGCAATATTATCCTGGAAGAGTTTGAGAGCCAGCACTCACCTACAACCTTCCCTGAAGAATCAACTATCATTTCTGACTTGTTTCCAGATGTGGCTCATACTGCAGGTCCTAAAAGCCCATAATATATCATGCTCTACAATTAAATACTAAGGAATAAGGAAATCTGAACATAGTTTTTCTTTTGGAAAGGACTCTATCCCAACATAAAAGCAGCTTTGGGGCTGGCAAGATGGCCTCAGCAGGTAAGTGTGAGAAACCAGATGACCCGACTCCTTCCCCAGATGATGTACTGTTTTAAAAGATCCCCACCACCACAGGCCCACTCTCTCACTCTGTGTCTTTCCCTCTCAGTCTCTCTGTCTCTCTCTTTCTCCCCGACCCTTCATCCTATCATTCCCTCTCCTATCATTTTCCTGTGAAGTCTGTTACCTGTTATGACTTTGTGGTGTTCCTTGGCCCAGATCTGCCAAGGTATTCTTCTTCCACAGAAACCCAGACAGTAAGGGTGCTTGCCTTCAACTTGAACAACTTGAGTTAAATGCAGGGAGCCACATGCTAAAAGGAAAGAAGAGACTTCTGTGTGTTTGTCCTCTGAACTCCACATATGTACCATGGTACATACAACTTGATCCCATACACACAGTAAGGAAATAATTGTCCCACCTGGGGATCCATCCCATGTACAATCATCAAATGCAGACACTATTGTGGATGCCAAGAAGTGCATGCTGACAGGAGTCTGATATAGCTGTCTCCTAAGAGGTTCTGCCAGAGCCTGACATATACAGAGGAGGGTGCTCACACCCAACCATTGAACTGATCAGAGTTTCCCCACTGAAGGAGCTGAAGGGGTTTGCAACCCCATAGGAAGAACAACAATATCAACCAACCAGAGCTCTCAGGGTCTAAACCACCAACCAAGGAGTACACATGTAGGGACCCACGGCTCCAGCCATATATGTAGCAGAGGATGGCCTTGTAGGGCATTAATAGGAGAAGAGGCCCTTGGTCCCGTAAAGGCTTGATGCCCCAGTGTAGGGGAATGTGAGGGCAGGGAGGCAGATGTGGATGGGTGGGTGGGTGGGGGTACACCCCTCATAGAAGCAGGGAGAAAGGGGATGGGATAGGGGGGTTTCTGTGGGAAAATTGAGAAAAGGGATAACATTTGAAATGTAAATAAATAAAATATCCAATAAAAAAAGAAAAGAAATAATTATGCATGTGTAGAGAGTGGGAGACTTCAAAGCGCTGAGCCCTAAATGGGATATCTTTATCACACCCCTCCCCTCAAGGTTTATGGATCCTTGTAGAAAGAGGGCACTAGAAAGATTATGAGAGCCGGAGATAGTAGATGACTCCAAGGACATAATAGGATTCGTGGGCATGTGAACTCAGAGAGACCGAGACAACACCTACCAGACCATAGCAAGGCAGACCACAGCATCAAGAAGCTACAGAGAAAATCTAGTTTGGTTTGGTTTGGTTTGGTATGTATGGTACGGTATGGTTTGGTTTGGTATGTATGGTACGGTATGGTTTGGTGTGGTTTGGTATGGTTTGGTTTGGCATAGTTTCATTTGGTTTGTTTTGGTATTATAGTTTGGTTTGTTTCCCAATGGAATGACCTTGGCTATATCAAACACACACCAGGGCAGGCCTCATTTTCAGGGATCGTTGGATAATGGGAACTCCATTAACTGTCTTGTTTCAGTTTTTAAGAAAGAAAAACAACCATTAAATAGGGTAGGTTGAGGGGAAGGATCTAGGAAGAGTTGGGGGAGAGAAAAATATGGTCAAAATATAGTGTATGAAATTTTTCAAGTGAATAACTGGTAAAAAGAGAGATCAGGGGTTTGTTTTATTTTGTATTTTAATGTTTTAATCTTAGATTATGTGTAGAAGTGGTTTTTGCCCACATGTTTATATGTCCACCACCCTCACAAAAGTTACGAAAAGACCTCAGATCTCCTGGAACTAGAGTCACGGATGGTTGTATGACAGAATGTGGGTACTAGGAACAGAAGCTGATCCTTGGCAAGAGCAGTAAGTGGCCATAGATGTTAGCATTTCTTCTAGGTTCCACCCAATAGTTACCTAGCATCAGCCTGGTATGTCTGGCTCACTATAAAAAGACTGGTGGGCTTCTGTGTCTCTCCTCTCCTCTCTTCTCAGTCCCTCTCCCCCTCCTTCTCCCACTTTCTCCCTTTCTTCCCTTTTTCCCCCTCCCTCTCCTCCCTTCCTCTTCCCCTCCT
>NW_022196910.1:37567859-37581485 GCF_008632895.1 Mastomys coucha
CCCTCTCCCTTTCTCTCCCTCCCTCTCCTCTATCTCCACTTGTTCCCAGGGCCAGCCTCTTCCATTCCTTTTCTCTCCTCTCTCTTTTGGTCCTTCTCTGTCCTCTTTCTTTTGCATCCTCAATTCCCTTCCCCACACTCCCTTCCCCACACCCTCTTCCAGGTCCCAAATAAACTTTTATACTAGACCCAGGGTGTGACTGATACCTTTGAGAGATGCCTCAGCATGGGCCCTCTAAAGTACCACCCCACCCCACCTCACCCCTGCCGAATTACAAAACAGCTCAGTAACCATGGAGCCATCTCTTCAACCCTGAGAGCAGCTTTTAAGAAAAAGTTCTTGTGCCTAATTTACCCCAATCTGAGGCTCTAGAAGGATTCTCTATGAGTGTTCATGATACATCTCTGACTTATGAAGCAGGAGTGAGTGTTGACCTGCACAACTATGGTAAAGGGCTTCTTGGCTGCACTGGATTGCAGAAAACCTCAGGAAAAGAAATGAACCCTCTTCTGCTTAAAGCAAACCACTTGAAGGCATAGGAAGAGAGGTAATCACGTTGGAGCTTTCCTTGATTGTACACATGAGCCCCACCTGACTTCCAGAGAGTGCTTTCCTGCCTGCAGCTTCTCTCAGAAAAGAAAAACCTGTCTTCTCTCAAAAGGCAATTGCTTTACTTCTTGATGACTTAGGGTGAGAGTAGCTATGTAAACCCTATCTGTCCCAAACTAACAAATGTTAAGAAGGCCCATGGTTCCCACAGGCCGGGCTCCATGCCATAGGAAGGAGCGTGGAAGTAGATCACTGTGTCACTAATCTTTGCCTCTGGTCAGAGAGCCAAAGAAAATCCTGAGTGAGCCAGAGAGCTCAAAGGAACCACCCCAGACCGTGAAATCCTTCATCCTTTCAGCTGCTTGAATTGATTTCAAGCTGCTAACCTGGCTCCTTGAAGGAGGACCTGTCAGGCAAAGACTCTTCTTTAGAGCTTGAGACCTAGCAACTCTCTCTATTCACCATTGCTTTGAGAAGTCCTGCTAAACCATATTTGCTTCCTGGGACTTCTTTACAATCAATGGAATTTCTCTGCTTTAAGAGGTGGGAGCACCATCTCTGAAGGAGCTCTGGAGTTGCTAGCCAAAACATCAGGTGCAAAGTTGCTGACAAGGAAAAAAAGCCTTTCTAAGAAGGATCTACCAGCATGGGTTTGCCTGGACTTTTGCAAATGGCCCGGATGTTAATTACTGTATCAGCTGCCAACCTACTTATTCTGAGCTGTCTGACAGTTTGAATGAAATCTCTTTCTACTGAGTCTAGAGGAAATAACAGTCATCGCCAAACTGCAAAATATCACCTAGATTTCTTTTTTTAAGTCATATCCACTTAAAAAAGCAGTGTAGCTCCAGAAGTGTAATTAAGTTGCGTAGGTGAGCAGGGACCTGTCTGTGGCCTTTAAAAAATATATATCAATTGCAAAGAAAAGCCAAAAAGGGAACAAAAGTGGGTTTAAAAACAGTGAAAAGAAAGGGCAGGTAAGAGTACTAAAGAAGGAGGGGAGGTTCTTGCTCGTGGTATGGGGTCCGCATTTGCAAGGTGCCAATTATGAATGAACACCTAGGACTGTTTCATTATGGAGTTGATCTCTGTGGGAAAAATAAGGTTTCAGTCTTCCCATCAGATGATTCTCAAGGATAGGTTTCTACCTCAAAGTAGTGATGAGGTTTCAAAAGATATCATATTCTTCTCAGAGAATATATTGTTTTTAAGAGGCTTCAATAGATGAGTTCCTATACAGAGCTAACAAAGTGTTTACACATGAGTGTATGTTCATGTATCCATTTGTTCGTAACACTTAAAGAATGCAAATGTGGAAATGGGGGGCTAGGGAGAGGCACACAGGTGAACGCAGATGTGCTGGTTTGAATAGGAAATGCTCCCATAGAGTTATGTGTTTGAATGCTTGGCCCATAGGGAGTGGCACTGCTATGAAGTATGGCCTTATTGGAGGAGGTGTAGCCTTTTTGGAGGGAATGTGTTACTGTGGAGTCAGGCTTTGAGGTCTCCTATGCTCAAGCTACGCCCAGTGTGGACGCAGTTTCCTCCCACTGCCTGCTGATCAAGATATAGAATTCTCAGTTCTTTCTCCAGCATCATGTCTGCCTGTATGCAGCTATGCTTCTCCTCATGATAATAATGGACTAAACCTCTGAAACTATAAGCTAGCCCCAACTAAATGTTTTTCTTTATAAAAGTTGCTGTGGTCATAGTCTCCCTTCGAAGCACTAAAACCCTAACTAAGATGTGTTTCCAAATACAAAGCTTAATTGAGAACTAGATTAGAATTGTGTGGTATTTTGCTCTTGTAAGCCCAGCACTCAAGAGGTTGAGGCAGGAAGATAGCTGGGAGTTTGATGACATGATCTTCATAATGAGTTCTAGGTCAGCCTGAACTGTGACATGAGACACCAAGGAAGACCCTATCTTAAAAAGAGAAAAGATAACAAAATTGCTGCAAAATAAGCTGCCCACAGATACAATGGAAGAAAAGTTTTAAAGTTCGGTCCCTAGCAGGTTGGCATGTGTTCCTTTCTTGGACCATGACTGATGCCATTAGAGATGCTAAACGTGGGTCTTTGCATGCCAAGTACTAGACCACAGTGACCTTGTAAATATCTGAAAATTGATTTCCAGGCTGTTCCCACTCCCCTCGTTTATAACCTTGGCATCAAAGAGGAAGATGCAAAAGACAAGCCAGCTGTGGTTCTTGAATGACTCAGAACTACCCTTTCCTCTCCCAAGGCTTTAATGACATACGTCATCACTGTTGGTGAACAGAACAGCAGCACTGAGAGCCTTCTAGAAGCACAGATTTAAGAGCTGTAAATGGCAGTTCAATGAATTTATCATGTGAGCCTACCTAAAAGAGTACCACTGCTGAGTATTTTTCTATATTTTGAAATATGACAGTAGGTTGTAAGTCTCCAGGAGATGGAGACAATGGTGCGCAACCTTTGAAAGCCTAGGTCATCTAAATTCTTACATACTTTTGCATCATTAGCTCACCTTTACCTATTCTTTTCGTGATTTTTCTTTGTATAACAGTCTCCTTTATGTTAAATGTTGAGCACATTAATTCATGCTAGGGCCTTTAAAAACCCCAATAATAACCACATGCTGGATATCAGACCTGAGTCATGAAATACAACGAAGTTGGTGCCTGCTTTAAATTTACAGCTATAATCCCACATAGACACATTTCCACAAGTAACCAATAGAATAGAATTTAAATAATCTGAATATATTCCATTTCTGTTATTCTTAACAATCTTAATCTAATAAAGAAAAGATATTTATTTCTGCACATTGGTCAACCTTTATTTATATAGAATTCTTCTCTTTTAGGGAAAACAAAAGAATTGCCACGAAAACAAGATAGAGCAGAGAGTGATCTGCTTTTAATGTGCCCAAGTATAAAGAAAAGAGATAACGCAAGGGAAAGTTCATTACTCTTGCCACACACTGACAGTACAAATCAAGATTCAAGAGGTACTCACTGGGAAGCCAAGAGAAGAAAGCGCCTTCTTTCCCCCCAGGAATAAAACATCAGATAGGGGAACACCTGTTTGAATACCTCAATATGTAGGAGGAGGAACTACACATAAAATTGTCCTTATGCATGAACACAGGATACATGTTTCAACTGGGAGTTAAGTGAGAAGGAGTGACAAGCCATTCCTGTCACTGTTGGAAAAGCCAGAACCACCTGCATTCCAGAACCAGGTGCCCTCCCCACTCCACCCCCAGTAACTCATCACCAGTGGCCACCTCATCACCAGCCACCCAATGCTCCCCACTGCTCCCCATGTGCATGTGCTATAATCCCTTTGTAAAGCCCGTGGCTGAGCAGCCTACTCACTTTCTCCTCCATTCCTGCTCAGAGGCAGCATGGCTATACCCTCCCCCAAACCTCCTCCATGAAGTCTGTTGTATGGGATAACCTTGTGGCAGCAATCTTTGGCCCTGGGATCAGAGCACAAATCCTAACAGCCATTCAGTGATCTGGCTCATAGAAAGTCTACTTGAATACATAACAATATCAGAAAAAAATGAGTTTGTCTTCTCAGTTCAGTAGGTCTCTGTACAGCTTATCTTTCCTAAAGACAATCTGTTTGTATTCAACCCCTCAAACCCTATGCTGCCTGCTTTATAGAACAAAGAGAAAAGGGAACATCCCACATATTTATACTGGGTAAAGTAGGTACCGATGGAATTTTATTCCACAAAGCATGAGTGCAAAAGTGTGCTTTTCTTACCAAAGGAGTGGTTACAGTCAGTTTAAGGGGAATTTTATTTATTTATGTTTGTTTGTTTGTTTATTCACTCCTTCACTTGTTTTCTACCTCTAGAGTGTCTTAAGTTTCTTCTAATGTTTTTGGTAAGGTGACTTTAGGAACTTAAAATAGAAGCACAGAGCACCTTATTGGCTTGCTTACTAACCAAATGTAGTTGCCTAAAAATCAAACAGAGAAGTCAACAGAGTATAGAGCAAGCAGCAGGTTCCATCCATCCTCATGAAAAGTAGCTGGTTGTACTGGCTGGTTTTGTGTGCCAACTTAACACAGGCTGGAGTTATCACAGAGAAGGGAGCTTCAGTTGGGGAAGTGCCTCCATGAGATCCAGCTGTGGGGCATTTTCTCAATTAGTGATCAAGGGAGTAGGGCCCCTTGTGGGTGGTGCCATCTCAGGGCTGGAAGTCTTGGATTCTATAAGAGAGCAGGCTGAGCAAGCCAGTAAGGAACATCCCTCCATGGCCTCTGCATCAGCTCCTGCTTCCTGACCTGCTTGAGTTCCAGTCCTGACTTCCTTTGGTGATAAACAGCAATGTGGAAGTAAGCTGAATAAACCCTTTCCTCCCCAACTTGCTGCTTGGTCATGATGTTTGTGCAGGAATAGAAACCCTGACTAAGACACTGGTTATAACTATCACGAAAATATCTATCCCATAGGCTCCTCTGACCCAGAGCTGTTTGTCACTGTATGATGCCACAAACTCCTCCAGCTACTGACTTAATGAGGTGTAAAGTTGACTCTATACTGTGCCAGCTATTGCTGAAAACCTTCCTAACTTATTAAAATGTACTTATAATGGTCCAGTTTACGTGGCTGAGGATAACAAGCATTTTTCTGATATATATACTTTTCATTAAAAGTACCCATTAAATCTCTTCATTATGGGCACATAAATTATAGCAGAAGTATATGTGTGCGAGTGTGTATATGTGTGGGTGTTGATTTTCTACATGAAAAAAATTGCCCAGGCATCTTCTGTATATGAGAAGGAGTACATTATTTCACTTAATTAGAACTCCAACTCTCTTCACAATTTGTGACACTTCATCTTAAAGCCACTGACATTTTATTTAGTGCATAATTATTGTACATAAACATTGACTCAAGCCACGCTCTGCTCAGTATCTGAGGTACTTACTGCAGGGATGGATAGGGACCAGACCAGGAGATACAAGCTGCAGAGTCATAGCTCAGCTCCTGTAATAACTGTCACAGGAGAGCAGATGTGAAATGCTAATGTCTATCTCCTTGATGTTTTGCAGACTAGGAAGTTTTCCCACTAATTTATAAACTTGAAGTCATAAGCACTTGGGAAGAAAGTAACAGGTCCAGGTTTGTCAGGATTCTTACTAAAAAAAGAGGACCCTCATTCTTAGCCATATCCTTAGCCCTATCTTTATCCTTATCCCTACTAAAAAGAGCATCCTGCCGGGCGGTGGTGGCTCACACCTTTAATCTCAGCACTTTGGGAGGCAGAGGCAGGCAGATTTCTGAGTTCAAGGCCAGCCTGGTCTATAGAGTGAGTTCCAGGACAGCCAGGGCTACACAGAGAAACCCTGTCTCCAAAAAAACAAAGCAAAACAAAACAAAACAAAAAAAGAGCATCCTTAGTTCTAAGCACCTATACTTGTTCTGTGTTGAAACCAGTTATCCTTAATCAACCCGAATACCAAACGGACTCAAGTCCTTCTCCAGTCTTACTTGTTTGCAGGATCCAGTTAGAATGCCAGCATCTAAGGATGCTGAAGATGAATGATTATAGTCTTTAAAGGACAATTGCATGAATATCAACATAAATATCTAAGAGACATTTATTTCTTATGCCCCAGGTAGAATTTGAGTGGAGAGTGCTCAGAGACTATTTCATTAATTTAAAATGATAATAATAGACTGACAAAATCTCACATAAGAGGAGTTAGAAAGGAGGACATGTGTCCCTTCCAATTTTTTTCCTGAGTTCTAAGATCTTAGGAGAGAATAAGATCTTCATGAGGAAAGGGTTAATGTTATTGCATGCACACATTTCTTTTACAGAAGGCAATCCTTCAGCAAAGAACACATTTTCAAACATACACATCCACAGAATTTATTCAGGCACATAGGACTTCTTCAAAGGTTTAAAGTCATGACTCGATCAATACATTCATTTGAAATCTGAGACCCGAAGTCTGCAGTCAAAATTTATGAGCATTTTAAGCCTTCTTCCCCTAAAATTTCGGGCAGGCTGTTACAGTCTGATGTCCGTGGGAGGTTTCCAACTAGGCTGCAAACCCAAGTCTCATTTATAGCAATGTATTTCTGTAAATCATCTTTTGGAATCCTGCAAACCTCTGCAATAGGAACCCTTGGCAAGAATAGATTCTACCTATATCAATTGATCTGATCATGTTTGTATCCAAGCAGCATCAGTTTAGAAATAACTGTAATGATGACAAATGTAATAAATAATGATGATATTTTCAATCTCAGAATATCCTACTCAATAGCTGGGAATATGTCTCCAAGGGAAAGCGCTTGCCTTGGGAATGTGAGGATCACAGTTTGGATCCCCAGAATCCACATGAAAAGCCACATAAACATGGAGGCCTACCTATAGTTCCAGACTTCAGGAGGCAAAGACAGAGAATCCTTAAAGTTAGCTCTATTGTTAGAAATGGTAAGCTCCCATCTCAATACATAAGGTGGGAGACAGGTGAAGGATAACACTTGATGTCAACCTTGGGCCTCCACATGTACACACAATATGCACACAAATATGCACACAAATGCACACCCACACCACACCTGTGCCCACATACATTCAAGCACACATACATGTGTGAAAAATAATGCTATAATCAAAGTAATGACACATATTTTCATTAACCTGATTCATAAGGCTCATTAGGGTTCATAAGATCACAAACACCTTTACTATTTTTAGCACAATAATCTTACAAAATTTTGTAATTTTTAAAAAAGAAATAGTTGCTGTTGTCAAACTATAAATATAAGGTCACTTAGAGGTTCTTTTTTTATATATGCTAGATAGAATGAATTGCTTAAGAATAAAAAATCAATAAATATACTTATTGTGGATTTACTATGCACAATGCACAAGAGAAACCTGAAAAGAATTTCAGAGACTTGCCTGTACTGAAAATACCTTGTTTACATGGGACAACAGCATGAGAGAATTAAACATATAATGCTGCTTAAGAATATGTGCTTCTGGGGCTAGAGAGATGGCTTGGTAGTTAAGAGTAAAATTCTTAGCACCTACATGGCAGATCACAACTGTGCTCTAAGAACAGCTGGGTTCGTGTTTTGTTTTGTTTGTTTAAAAAAAAATTCAGTTGTTCAATTTTACCAATGAAGACTCAGTAGCCAGATGCTGGGTGAAAGCCTGTTAGCTCAAAGAGGCAGAGAGGGCACCCAGTTGACCTTAAAACAAGTTTTTCCTGTAAATAATGTAATAATGAGGTTCACAGTGTGATCAAATACCCTACAATGAGCACCCAAGGTAATTTTGCATCTCTTTTTCTGGATGTCATTCCAGAGGCTGTGGATTTAAATCAAACCAAGTTAGGGGCTTTTAACAAGGTCTTACAGAGCTGTGGGACTCAAAAGTTTGGTCTATGGTGCCAACAGCAATACATCACCTGGAAGCTGATTAGAAATGCAAAAATCTCTGGCCCCAACAAAGACCTGTGAGTATGAATCTTCATGATTACCAACTCACAAGACCACCCATGTATCTACTATACTTGGGACAGTATTCTTATGGTGGAAGTAATGCAGGAGCTAGTGTTGGGAGAATAAGAAGAAGTTAGATTCATAAAAAGAGTCTAAGAGATTAAAGACCTTTAAAGTTCAATTGAAGTTATTTTTGTTTGCAGTAGTCAAGTGTGTCTAGAACTAGAAAGAAAAATAGCTGGGTACAAAAGCACTAATTAGAAAAATACAACCTGGAGACATCATACACTTATTTTGGGAGTTGTTTAGGCAAGTTCTATTCTCCTAAAAGAGAAACTAACTAAAAAGCAACAAACTTTGTGTGGAATGAGCATGCCAGAGCAAACTGTGCACATCCTTACCTATTGAAGAATAGTAAAAGAATGAAGGAAAATCTCAGTATTTCCCTTCTTTACTAGGTAAAGATGGACAGGAGAGACATCCACTGTCCTTGTTAGGATCTTGATCTGTCAGTGTTGCTAAAATTCCTTCCCTGGGGAAGACTAAATAGCACCTACCCCTTTACATGAGGTCCCAACAACAAACTGAGACATAATTCCACCAGATTCACTCTGGGAGAACCAGTGAATTCTTCTGGGCTTCCTTACAGACCCTAGGTAACATGACACTCCTCCCCTAACTAGCTGCACATGAAAAGGCTTACCAAGAGAAGCCCAAAGAGAAGAGCTACCCTGTAGCCACATAGATGGCTTAGTCAGGCTTTATATTCCTGCACAAAACATTATGACCAAGAAACAATTTGGGGAGTAAAGGGTTTATTCAGTTTACACTTCCGAATTGCTGTTCATCATCAAAGGAAGTCAGGACTGGAACTGAAGCAGGTCAGGAAGCAGGAGCTGACGCAGAGGCCATGAAGGGATGCAAGTTACTGGCTTGCTTCCCCTGGCTTGCTTTCTTATAGAACCCAAGGCTACCGGCCCAGGGATGGCACCATACACAATGGGCTCTCCCACCCTTGATCACTAATTGAGAAAATGCCTTACAGCTGCATCTCATGGAGGCATTTCCTCAAGGGAGGCTCCTTTCCCTGTGATAACTCCAGCTTGTGTCAAGTTGACACACAAAACCAGCCAGTACAGAGCCCCTCCCCAGTCTTCCCTGGCCTCTATATACTCTATCCTCTCACTTGTATCTTTAAGAGAAAGAACCACGGCAGATCATTCCTTTGTGGTACCAGGGCAAATCTTGACACCTTTCTTGGAGAAGGTAAACTCTAAGTAAGCTACGTCCTGCTACACACAAGTTAATAAAATAGAAAACCGTCCTCTGCCACAGATCTAGCATTAGGGTCCTAGGAACCTGAAAGGACACAAATACAAACAAACAGAAAGAATGGCATCAAGTGAGTCACGTGCTCTGATAGAGTTGTGCCAGCAACATCCCAGAAACTCAGCACATCTATGGTGTATATCTGAAGGGAAGAAGGGGGTTGAACTCTTATCAGTGGGAGGGCTCTGTCAGGGGGCAGTCTCCCTGTACACGCAGGGCAGGAGGAAGCTGCACTTAATACTTTCTATAAACACTGTCAACACACACAGCAGGGTGAGGCTTTGCCATTCCCATTGGATCTGAGGCACTGGGGTTCTTGACATGTTTGTGACCATATCAACAATATATATTCACTTAGGACTTCATCCCCACAGTCTCCAGCTTGCTGAGTAGGTATTACTGTGATATATCAAAAAACAGCAACAACAACAATAACAACAACAACAAAAAAAAACAATGAACCCACCAAACAAACAAACAAAAACACCAAAAAAGCAAAGATGATAATATTTGAATTAGGCTCAGAAATGATGGGAATATAAAATATTAACTTTGATCATCTCTCAGGCACACTCACCTGAACCTAAATTTTGTAGGTTTCTTAACACTAAAAGCAAAATAAAATAAAAATCAAGAAAAACAAAGATCTGTGCCTAAGTTATAAGACCATTGCTCATGCCACTGAGGTCAGAGTTAAACTAAGAGTTGATTTAAAGCAATGGATAATGAAGTTGATTTCAGAAATTATATCTCTGTGTTCAGAGTAGAATACTGAATTAGAAATATTTAATAGTAACTTAAATTATATATACATATATATATGTGTGTATATGTATGTAAAGCTTTAATATTTTAACATTTACCATTACAGTCATTTAGCTTCATCTGCAGAACCTCCAATCTCTCTCTCTCTCTCTCTCTCTCTCTCTCTCTCTCTCTCTCTCTGAGCTTATTATTGCTTGCCTTCAAACAAGCAATTTTTTCTCTTATACTATAAAAGAATAAAACAAAGCCTGCTTCTATCTTGACCCTGTTATTCCCATGTATATATATGGGAAAAAATATATATGTTATTCATATATATATATATATATATGAATATATATATACAAGAGAAGCAGCCTACTGCCCTTGTTAGGATATTAATCTGTCAGTAAATTTTATATATATACACATGTGTATATATATACAGATGTATATAGATAATTTACATCATTTCCATACTTCCTACCCACCTAATACAGCTCCTCCAATGTCCAGCTACTCCCTCAAATTCATGACCTCTTCTTTTATTATTAGTATTATTATTATTATTATGTTAATAATAATATGTAATATATACATACATATACATATATATACATACATATATATATATGTATATATATATATAAAACCTGCTTAGTCCATTTAGTATTGCTCATATGCATATGCCATATGTATATGTGTTTAGGGCTGACCTCGGGATTGGATAACCTACCAAGGAGCTCATTGCTGGAAAAGCCTGAATCCCCATTTCTCAGTAATCATTAATGGCCTGTAGCTCTTAATCTAGAGATGGAGCCTCTGGAAATTCCTCTGCCACCCCATCCATATTGGCATGTTTACTACAAGGTAGATTCTCCTTTTTCTTAACGAAGCACAATTAATTTCACTATAGACAAGGAAATCTTTCACTCCTTGGAGATTTGTGGGAGTCCTGAGCATGAGCTCATCCAGGGGAAAAGAGTGAGATCAGTAAGAATGAGTCATCCAAAAGGACATGGAAAATGCGATACAACCTGTGACATGTGGATGGAAACAAATGTCAGTGCAAAACAGAACTCTGAAAGAGATAAAGCTGTAAACCCCAGGAGAGAAAACCAATTGGGTGGTGATGTCAATAGTATCAAATGTCATGGAAAAATCAGAGGACCCAGGACTCCCCAGATCAACCTATATAATTCACACAAATGAGAAAAGTAAAGATTTCTGGGTCCAGATATATGCTAGACACTCTTACTTAGACTTAATAATCTTAAGGAGAGTTTAGCAGCAACCTCGGAAAGGAAGAGAATTCTGGGAGGGGAGGATTGAGCAACACAAAAAGAGTACCTTGTAGGAATAACAGGGTCAAGATAGAAGCAGCCTTTTTTTAATTCTTTTTTTTAATATTCATTTTTATTAGATATCTTCTTTATTTACATGTCATATGATATCTCCTTTTCTGGTTCCCCCTCTGAAAAAAAAAGAAATAAAATTTTTTTAAAAAAAAACCTGTTCCCTCTCCTCTCTCTCTGTTCACCAACCCACCCTCTCCCTTTTCCTAGCCCTGGCATTCTCCTACACTGGGGCATAGAACCTTCACAGGACCAAGGGCCTCTCTTCCCATTGATGATCGATTAGGCCATCATCTGCTACATATGCTGCTGGAGCCATTAGTCCCACTATGTGTACTCTTTGGTTGGTGGTTTAGTCCCTGGGAGTTCTGAGGGTACTAGTTAGTTCATATTGTTATTTGTCCTAAGGGGCTGCAAACCTCTTCAGCTCCTTGGGTCCTTTCTCTAATTCCTTCATTGGGAACCCTGTGCTCAGTCCAATGGATGACTGTGAGCCTCTACTTCTGCATTAGTGGGGTATTCACAGAGCCTCTCAGGAAACAGCTATAAGAAATTGCTTGTTTGAAGGTAGGCAATAATAAGCCCAGAGAGAGAGAGAGAGAGAAAGAGAGAGAGAGAGAGAGATTGGAGGGGCTGTGGATGAAGCTAAATGACTGCAATGGTAAATGTGAAAACATTAAAGATTTAGAATTAGTTAGCAATTTTTGCTTTCTATGGGAGCATTGGCTTAGTTTACTAATGCATGGAATAAAACTATTTTTCTGAATCAGCCTTCTTTGTCTCTCTGCCATGTGCTTTCATGGCTCTTCATTCTTAAAAAAAAAAAAAAAAAAAAAAAAAAAAAAAAAAAAAAAAAAGGTATCCCATCATGTCCTTCTGAACAGTTAATTAATTTTACAATGACATACAATCATCAGCCTAATTGTTGATCCAATTCCAAATTTATAAATTAGGCTGCTTTTTTTTCTTTAACCATTGGGGAATTTCAAGTCTTTCCTGAAAAAAAAATGCATATGAGCTCCATAAGTTATTTCAATAGAATATTCTAAGTTCTAGTTCATAAAAGTGATACTTCTATAACCCCAAACCAACTTATGTCATAGAACTTTCTCTAAAACTTACACAAATGTATCTGTGAAATACAATAATTACCCAAAAGCAGTGTCCACATTCCTTACATTACTAAGCTCTTCCAGATACCACTATTACAATCAATATTCTAAATTGTCACATTTCCACCTCTGTTCTGGGTGTAATGTCTCACCTAGTCATAGACAAGTGCCTGAGGTACCCGAAGCCCTTCTCCTTTCCCAGAAACCACCGCAGCACAATTGTCTAAGACTGAGATCCAACCTCAGCTTCACCAGCTGCTCCCTTGACATTTCTTGGCGGACCTCCCGAGCCTAAATGTCCCCTGGGCAAGATAAAATGTCGGTGTGAATGGATATCAATTTCTCTCGCAATTAAATCCTGTCCTAGACATGCAGATCTATAGTACCAACCTCGTCGCCACCGCTAGCCCCTCTGGGGAGACGGTTGCCGGGTAATTTCCTCAGAAACAAGAAGCTGGGATTGCCAGAGGAACTATCCATAGATATTTCCCTGCCTCTCTCAGAAACTAAAGAGAAAAGGACTGAAGAGAAAAGGAGCAACAGTACCTGTGTCTTTGCTACAGCAAGTATAAATAAGAGCAAAGTTCGGTCAATGATTACAAAATTAGCCAAGCTCCTGTTTTAGGCAATAGAAATCATTCTAAAATAAGTGGAAACAGGCTACATATGCAATCCATTCCCAAAAGATGTTAAAACATTTTGGAGATGTTTACCCTTCCATATAAATATCTACAAAGTTTGTGTGTATGTGTGTAGTGGCTATTCCTGGTTGTCAACTTGACTATATCTGGAATGAACTACAATCCAGAATTGGAGGGCTCATCTGTGGCCCTAATCTGGAGGCTGAGTGATACAAGTTTCTGACCTGGATCTTGGCATGGAGATCTTGAGACATAGTGGCTATGAATCCCAGAAGATTAAGACAGGGAAATATCTGAGTTCAAGGTCATCTGGGATTAAAGGTGTGGCAGCACACACCTTTAATCTGGGCCACACCTTTTGCTGGAGACATATATAAGGAAATTGGAAGGAGGAAGGCTCCCCTCTCCCTCTCCCTCTCCCTCTCC
>NW_022196910.1:37581602-37595911 GCF_008632895.1 Mastomys coucha
CTCTCTCTCTCTCTCACTTGCTTGCTTTGTGGGACTAAGCAACTGCTAGATCCTTGGACTTCCATCCACAGCTGCTGCTAACCATTGTTGGGAGTTGGACTACAAACTGTAAGTCATCAACAAATTCCTTTACTACATAGAGACTACCCATAAGTTCTGTGACTCTAGAGAACCCTGAATAATACAATGTGTATAGGTAGATTTGCAAGTATCTGCAGGTCTGCATGAACACATGTGTACATGTATATACATGTGTACATGTATGTGTAAGCCTGACATCAACCCTGGGTCTTATTCTTCAGACACTGTCCATCTGACTTTTGAGATGGGGTCTCTTACTGGCCTGGAGCTTGCCCATTCAGCTAGGTTGGGGGGCCAGTGAGACCCACCTGTTGCTCTCCTCCCTGTTAAGCAAGCA
The DNA here is from genome assembly GCF_008632895.1 of Mastomys coucha. Lineage (NCBI taxonomy): Eukaryota > Metazoa > Chordata > Mammalia > Rodentia > Muridae > Mastomys > Mastomys coucha. The sequence continues at coordinate 37,582,021 of NW_022196910.1, forward strand.
CCAACACACTCAGTTTTTTTTTTTCCAAGTACTTTCTTAGGATGGAGACTACCAAGTCCTCACTCACACTTGCAAAGTCAGCAGTATGCTGAGCTGTCTCCCGGCCCCCATAAAGGTTATTTATAATGTACATTACAGTCATCTTAAGATAAAAGAATATGCAGATGGCAATTGTGACATATTGTTCTTTAGACAACAGTAAAGCTGAAAACGCACTAGGAATGTAAAGTTTTCCTCTTGCCGTTAAGAAATTATTCACCCAATGTTATGCAAAATCCTCCCCAAAACTCCTTTGCTATAGTCTCCCTATTGTGTCTCTTCTGAAGTATTAATGTCAAATAATTATAAGGTTCTTTCATACTCTAGAAACACAAATTATAGGCAAAGGCTTCAAAACACTCTGAAGAATTACTTATCAAAAGTAATGTTCATAGAGTTCACCTGGGGATCTTGTCAAAATGCTGACTTAATTTAGTCAGTCTGAGGTGGGGCCTGAAATCCTTGAGAGTCTGTGTTTCTAATAAGCCCCCCAATTTTGAAGAGCAAGGACCTGAAAAGAACATTCAAGGTAGGGTACAGAGGATACCAAAGAACCAGAAATGGGCTCTGTTTATATATATATAAGCACAGTTGGTAGAGAGATAGCAGAGACTACTCAGGCGAAGCAATCGAAGATTTGCAGGGAGCAAGCTGGAGTTCAGGTTCAAAATCTGGTACAATGGAGACCCAAGAAGCCAGTTTTAAGGATCAAAGGTGGAGAAGAGCAGTAGTCTAGTTCAAGTGAAGTTTTCCTTGCACAAAGGATTCAGCTCCTTGGTTCTATTTGGACTTTCAAATTCTTGCAAGGGCAGTGCAAACATTATTGAGAAAAATCATCTTTACTAGGTCTACCAATTCAAATGTTAATATCATTCAAAAATACATTCTTATAATCCTACAAAATTAATGTTTGATCAAACATTTGCATGCTGATGATCCATTCAAGCTGACACATAAAACTAACCATCGTCAAAAAACAACCTCTCAGCAAACCTCAATAACCTACTTGCAGTAATTACAAATAAGTCTTTCAAAGCTGTGCAACTTAATTAGAGCTTGCTTGGCCTACAATAAGTTAAGAGTACTGTTGTTAGACTATAGTATTTGCTATTGGAAGTAATAGAAATCATATTTAAAGAAGTCAGATATTTAGGTCAGAAATTCTGTTTTAGGTACTGATAAGCCTTGGAAGATGAGGGACAACATCCATGCAAGAATCTCTTGAGAATAAAGGGAAAGGAGTTGGAGGTCAGCTATCCTGAAACTGAATGACAGCAGAAAACACTAGAATTGGTAACAGAGGAAAAAATGGGAAACTTTATATAGCACAACAGAAGGAGAGCTCAGAGTCTGTTCCAGGAGGATTAGTCTCAGTTGGGAAGCACTTTCCTCACAGTGAGACAGACGATGCAGCTGCTGAGGACTGGAGTCACCGCTTAAGACAAAGTGAGAGCCCCAGAGAATCTGCACTGTACTTCCTTTTGGTAGCATATATTTTAGAGATGAAAGAGAGTGTGCATGCATGGCATGCACAAAAGCCCTGAACAATGGCAGCTGCATCCACGGTGATAGGGGAGGCGTCAAGAAACCTCTTGCTGGCACTTGACCAAAGCAGCCAATTTTAGGAGCCCTGCTAAGTAGAGAAATTGATGCTGGTCCTAGAGGCAAAAGACCAATCCTGAACCACACACTCCAGGAACCTACAGCCAGCGACACGGGACTATACTCTGACTTTTGGCCTGCCTGCAGCCCACTTCTCTAGTTAGGGACCTGTGGTTTTGGGTCAGAATCATACAGTGCTCAGTAAAGTAGAAAGCTGATCTAGGCTGTAGTCTAGAGGGAACCACAGAGATACAATTTCTGAAGGTGTGCCCTGATGCTAGGAGAGACCACCCAGAAACTAGACTAGCAACAGCACCAGGCGAGAGCCAGTGCATAAGATGCTATCTTTCCTTGTCTTTCATCATTGTCTTTCATTTAAAGGACAGTTCAGGGGACAAGCTTCATCTCTTGTGATCTCTCTCTCTCTCTCTCTCTCTCTCTCTCTTGCTCTCTCTCTCTATCTCTCTCTCTCTCATTTTGTTGATTAGTTTTGTTTTGCCCTTTTGTTCTTTTGATTGTTTGTTTTTCTTGTTATTTTATAGATTTTCCCAAGGTACAGAAGCTGGTCTGGAATTATAGGAGTCTCTCTGCCTCGGCCTGCCAACGCTGAGATGGTTCAAGATATATGATTACATTTTTTTCCTTTTTTCCCCCTCCACCTTTAGCAAGAACTGTGCTGTCTCCCTGCTCCATCTTTATTGCCCTCTGCCTCATTTACTTTTCTCTATTACCCTAACATGATTCTCTTCCCTACACTGTTTATTTCCTTTGCATTCAGAGCTTCAGTAACAAATACTTTATTATGTACAGGACTTCCGATGTTCATTTAGTTCCCTGAAAATAATGGAGTAGAAAGGGTGGTTGTTTCTAATAGACTATTACTGTGTTTTCCACACTGGGCTTATTCATCAGCAGTGATTATTTCTATTCTTCAGTCAGACCACTACTGATGACTGAGCCCAGAGCTCTGAGCACATGAGCAAAGAGTAAAACTACACAGCTACATTTCCAGCAGTTAGAGCCTAGTCCTACTTGAACACTGAAAGTACTGAGAGAGGGTGTCTCATTAATAAAATCTAAACAATGGCCTAATTCCTGACTCAAAGTACCCTTGAAAACAAACAACAAAAACAACAACAAAAATATATGAAAAACTTAGGCAATATGTCCTCTCCAAAAATTGCTAATTCCACAATAGTGGCCTCCAATGGAGTGAATTAAATGAAATCCCAGGCAAAGAATTTAAAAAGATGGCTATAAGAATATGAGATAAAATCAGAGTGGATGGGTAAACTCCTGGATAAGTTCCAAAAGAACACAACAAATAACAAATTGAAATGATGGAAGATACAAGATATGGAAGAGGGACTCAGTAAAGAAAATTATTGAATAAAAATTAAATTGAAATATTCAAAATGAAAATTTCAGCAAGTCAAATAAAAAGCAGCTGAAAGCTTCATCTGTAGAATGGGACAAATGGAAACTAGTTACCAGGGCTTGACTAGAATTAACATATATTAGAATGTTCAGACAATGAGAAGGATAATAAGAACATACAAGTAGAACATAAGATCTACAAGTGCTCTTAAGACACCAAATCTGTGAATCTCTCAGTCATAGAAGGAGAATTTCAGATTAAAGACAAAGAGGACACGTCCAATAAAACCCTAGCAAAAGTATCTCAAATATAAGGAGGTATTCTGAGTGCCAGAAAACAATACCAGAAAATAATCTCAATTTTTATTTAAAACATTATTAAATATATAGAAAAGGGAAAGTACTTAGAAAGCTGTGAGAGAGAAGCACCAAGTCATATGTAAAGATAACCCCATTTTTCAGGAGGATAATCCAAATTAATCAGGAGAAACTTAAAAATCCAGGAAGGCACAGAATAATGCATTTCAAATTCTGATAGACAACATTAGGCTACATTCCCATATATGACAATGTTATTCTTCATAACTGAAGGAAAAAATACTCTGTAACAAACATGAACAAAAGGATTAATAGCCATTAATCCAGAAGAGTAGAAAATACTTGAAAGAATATTACACAATGAGAAAGATAAACATGCTGATGCAACCAAAGGAAAGAATTCACTAGGGCAGTAAATAAGTGAGGATTAAGAAAATTCCTGGTTCCCTTTTTGGCCACGGCAGCCATCTTCAAGTAATTTGAAAAATGACCACCACAACAGAAAAGAGGAGAGGTACTCACTATATGTTTTCTAGGTCTTTTAGCAAACACGGAGTTGTTCCCTTGACCACATTCATGAGAATCTACAAGAGGAGTGAAATTGTAGACATCAAGAGAATTGACATTCTTTAATTCAGAGGAGTCTACAATGTCACCTACCATATCATGGGCATCACTGTAAACAAGCAAGTCAAGGGCATGAGTCTGGATCAATGTCCAGATTGAGCACATTAAGCACTCGAAGAACAGACGGATTCCTGAAGCCTGAAAAGGGTGAAGGAGAATGATCAGAAGAAAAAGGAAGCTAAAGAGAAGAGCGCCTGGGTTCAGCTGAAGTGCTATCCTCCACCACCCAGAGAAGCACGCTTTGTGAGGACTAACTGAAAAGAACCAGAGCTGTTAGAGCCCATTCCATACAAATTCATGGCCTAATGAACAAAAAAGAGATAAAGGGCTTGGACTGCAAAGTATTGTTGTTGTTGTTTTTTAATAAAAAAAGGAAGGAAGAAAGAAAGTTCTTGATTACTAAAAGAATTAAAATAAAATGACAGGAATGAGTAAATAGATTTCAAGAATCACTCAAGATAATAATGGTCTCAAGTCTCAAAGCAAAGAATACAGACCAGCAGATTGTATCGAAAAAAAGTTGAACCCATCTGTTTGTTGCCTACAAGAAACCCACGACACTGGTCAACACAGTGCAGCACTAGGGTAAAGACTGAGAAAAAATATCCCAAGGTAATGGGACTCGAAATCAAGCAATGTAGCAATTATAAATCCTGACAAATAGGCTTCAACATGAACCTGCCAGAAGAGGTAAGATAATGATTACATATTGACTAAACTTTAAACATATGTACCCTGAAGAGTAGTGTACCCAGTTTCATAAAATAAGCAGCACTCAATGTTAAAGGATGGATGGATCTCAACAGGTGGAAGTAGGTGAATTTAATGCCTTTTTCTCATGAAGACAAAAAAATCAACAAATATTAAAGTCAGACAACACTTTAGATCAAGTAGATATAATAGACATCTACTAAGTATCTTATCCAAGCAATGTATGATATGCATTCTTCTCAGCAGCCATGAAACTCTGTAAAAACCAACCATATTTTAAGAAGCAAAGTTTTTTTTCAGAAACAGAAAGTTAAAATAATTTTACTCTATTCTATCTGCTTACAACGAAACAAAAAAATCTAAAAAGTAAACATCCAAAGAAAACTATAGAACATTCAGAAACTCACTAGGAAGGAAGAATGCACTATTAAACTAGGAATGAGTCAGTGAAGAAGTGAGAAGAATCATCTGAGGACTCAGAGAATTAAAGGAATACCAAAGCACAGTATGCCACAGTCTGTGAGATAGAATCAGAGCAGGGTTAAGAAACAAGTTTATAGCTCTAAATGCCTACCTTGCTTTACACTGTTCAACAGTTGTGATTGTCTCTGTGTATACAAGACTACTCTCAGAGTAATAGTAAGGCTAATAATCTAACTACTGAGATATGTGCTCAATCCAGTAGAGAGAATCACACACTCTTGCAGACCCTATATTTCTGCACACAAGAGAGCTTTACAGATTCTGTCAGAAATCTCTTAGAATTAGCAAACATGTTTGGCAGAGTAGCAGGATGCAAAATTAAACCACAAAACCAGTAGCTTTCCTATATATCAATAATAAACATGATGAACCAAAAAAAGAAAACAGTATCATTCACGATGGTTTCAAAAAATACCTAATAATAAACTTATAGAGGCAGGAAAAGATTTATACAATGAAAATTCTAACACATTAAAGATTACAGATTAAAAGATGGAAATAGTGCCCATGCTCATGAACCAACAAAATTAATACAGTGAAACTGGCTATGTTACCAAAAATGATTTATAAAGTCAAAAAAAATTCCATCAAACTTCCAATGACATTCTTTACAGAACTAGAGGGGAAAATCCTGAAATTTATATAGGAAACAGAATATGTCAGACAGATAAAGCAGTTCCCAGTAAAAAGAACGGTGTGGGTATCATAATAGCAGAGTTTAAGTTCCACTACAGGGCTGTAATGATAAAATGTTAATAAAGATATTAAGTACACATAAAACAAACATGTAAATCAACGGAACAGGATAGAAACCCCAGAAGTAAACTCACACAGACAGCTACCTCACTTTTCACAAAGAAGTCCATTTGCTCTTTTTGAACGTCATTATTCTCCTAAGTCAAATGGAGACAACCCTGGTACTGTGTAGCTTCACACAATTGCTACAAAAGCCAATACAAAAGTACACACATGATCAAATTATTCCAAACCTTGCATTCTGTCAACCCTGCTTTTATTACTGCATTACTTTAAAAATTTCCAACTCTTAATTTGAGGTTGGTTTTGTTATTTATCTGACATAAACTGCAAGGCCCCCAGAGAAACTTTATTATTGCTTCCTGCATATCTTTGCCACTGAAAAGCACCATTAAACAGTAATCATCATGAAAATTTCTCAGAACTGTTTTATTTGAGATAGTAACCATAAACATATAAAAGCAAGTCTCTTGTGGCTTCGTAAATGCATTCATTGTGGACTTCCTATGATATTAATTAAAAATCACAGGGTTGCTTTTGTTTGTGCTAAGGAAACCTGAGGATAATGATCATGAAATCTCGCTATTATTAAAGAATTCTTATAAAGTGTGAAATTCTCTGATCAGCACTTTATCATTGGAACTTTATAAAGTCCTGGCAGGGAGTCATTACCACTATGTTATACAGATGACAAAATTGAAGCTTCAAGAGGTTTGCTGCCTGGGATAAACTAGCTGGCTCACATGATCATGGCCTAGCTGAGGTTTTCATTGTGTAATGCCAAGCTTCCTAATGTGCTAGGATTCAACCTCGGCACCATCCATGGTAGCTCAGATGCGATTATGAGTTGGGTAGGGACTTCACTTAGCATTGAAGAAACTTTAACAGACTCATTTGCCCTCTTACTAGTTGCCAGTGGCACCCCTCCTTAACTCAGCACCACAAAAAAAAAAAAAAAATGTCCCTAAGCATTGCTAAATACCCCTTGAGAGAAGGAGTGGGGATGAGGAAGGCAAACTTGTCTCCAGTTGACAACCCGTCAGATCATTTCATCCTTATGCTAGTGTATGTATAATGTTTCAAATCAGTGACTCTCAACCTTCCTGACACTGCAACCTTTTAATACAGTTCCTAGTGTTGTGTTGACCCACAACCATAAAATTATTTTTGTTGCTCCTTCATAACTGTAATTTTGCTACTGTTATGAATCATGATGTAAAAATTCTGAGTTTTCTGATGGTTCCAGGTGAACCCTGTGAAAGAACCATTCGGCCACCAAAAAAGGTCAAGATCCACTGGTTGAGAACCCCTGCTCTTGACTATACTAGCCAAAAATCCCTCTTGGTCTTTTCTGAATTCTTGTCTTCAGAGGTTCCTTGGCTTGTGGCTGTACAACTCTAGTCCCTGTCTCCTGCTTCAAAAATACCTTCTTGTCTGTGCCGTTCTCTATATCCATGTTGTTAGATTTAGGGCACACCAAGGAATCCAGGATGATCTTAGCTCACAGGTCTCACAGGTTATAGATGGAGGTGATTTTTGGAGGATTGGTTAACATTTAACTCACCACATAGATTACATGGACCATAATTGTTCTTTTTTAAGAATTCAAAGCAATTTCTACATAATCTATCCATCTATCATCACCCTAATTTTGTAAATAATCTAGAAAATAAGAAGGAATAGCAAGATAACAATGTGTACAAACAGAGTTGAAGACAAATTGGCAATGTGTTTCAGTCATCAAAAAAATCTTCTAGTTTATGTCCAGGTTTCCCACATGGAGATCTCACAGGATGGGTGAGAGGACCCGTTAATCCCTTTATGGTTAAGGGACAATACATGTTACAGTAAGTTCTTGTGGAAAACTGAAAAGCAAAAGATAACATAGTTGGATCTCAAATCCTTTCATCAAAATAAAATCAGTTCTCTAAGATCAACAGGACTTTCAGGAACCTAGCAAAAGAAACCAAGCAAGGAACAGCATGTGATGATTTAATCAAGCTGCTTCCTCATGTGGAAGTCTTCTTTAATGTCCATTTCTATGAGTGATGCATCCTTGTTTTAAATGATCTGTGGTTGTGGAGCCATGAGCAGAACAGAAACAGACATTGGCTTCAGAAAGCAGAATTCTCATCACACACCCATCTATGAAAACTGATCCCCAGAAAGACTGTGAGACCATGCTACCCCAAGAGAGCTTAGTCACAAAGGAGCAGTCTGCTGATTTCCTCAAAATGCTGCGTTTACTTTTTTGATACCTCTGCAATTCATTCTAAGCACTGTTGACATTTTAACTGGAGGATCCAGTAAGTGATGAATCACCAGCAGACAGCAAATGACTCAGTTAGAGAATTACAACCCTCATTTGTACAAAAAACGCCTTCTTTAATGTGAGGCATCATGACTGAACCTCTCTTCTGATTTCTCTCATAGGAGCCTTTCTCTGCCTTCCCCCTGACTGTGAACATGCCCAGTCACTCATTTTCCTACCCTTTTTACAACTGGAAGTTATAATTCAGCAGTTTTAGCCTGTTACATTCCCTATTGTATGTGCAGTGTTTTATGTGGGTATTTCCATTTATTAGAAAGTCATAAATTCATGCATTTTTAATACTTTCTTAAATAGAACGCAAGGAGAGAGAGTGCCAAGTGACTTTCATTCCTGGCCCAGTCTCTGTCGCAGCGCAGACAGCCAATAATTTTAAGTGGGCCTTTTCAGAAATATTTTATGCATATTCATAAGCACGAATCATTCTCATTTAATCACAGAATTGCCACATTTTTAAGGCACAGTCTACTAGAAACTTAATCCCAATTCTTCTGAGATTTCAAGTCTTTAGTCTCAATTGGTGCCAACCCACAGCTTAAAAACCTTAGCATCTTTTTAAAGTATTTTTCCTATTTTTGAAAATAGTTTCCCCCCTCAGATAATATATCCTGATTACTGTTTCCCCTCCCTCTGCTCTTCTCAGTTCTCATTGTAACCCCTCCCATCCAGATCCACCCCCTTTCTGACTCTCATTAGAAAACATATAGGCTTCTAATGGATAAAGATACAATACCATATAAAGATAAGTAAAACAAGAGCTAATACATCAGCATAGGTCAAAAACAAACAGAAGAAAAAGAGCCCAAGAATAAGCACTAGATACCGATGTAGACAAAGACCCCCTCATTCAGATGCTCAGGAGTCTCATAAAAACACTTGAGTGGAAGGGAGGGATTTGATGGAGATAACACCCCCCCCCCTTTCAGGGATGAATGTTCTAAGGTCTCTCACTCTCTGCATGATGTCTGTGTGTGAATCTCTTGTGGTTTTTTCCCATTCGCTGCAGGGAGAATCTTCTCTGATGATGGCTGAGCTAGGCACTGATGTATATGCACACAGAATGTTACTAAGAGTTATTTTTTGTGCCAGACATGGTGGTGCAGCTCGGAAGACAGAGGCAGGCAGATCTCTGAGTTCCAGGCTAGCTTGGTCTACAGAGTAAGTTCCAGGCCAACCAGAGCTACATACTGAGACCCTGTCTCAAAGGGAAAAAAAGTAATATTATTGTTTTTATGGTTTTGGTGGTAGTGGTAGTTTTTATTATTTTAGTTTTTTTGTTTTGTTTGGTTGCTTTTGGTTTTTTGTTTTGTTGGGTTTTTTGTTTTTGTGTTTTGGTTTTTTTTTTTGCTTGTTTGTTTGTTTTTAGTAATTTTAGTTTTATTCTAGGTCCATGGGCTATATATTCTCAGGTTCTTGGTCACCCAAACACTGTCAAATATGGGTTCCATCTCATGGAATGGGCCTTAAGTCAAGTCATATATTGGTTGGTTACTCCCGTAAGCATTGTGTTCCAATCTCTCCAACGTATCTTGCAGAGCAGTACACCGCTGTAGATCAAAGAGTTGCTTATTTGATCATGAATTAACTTTGGTAGATGGTGTATGTCAAGAAAATGATCCATTTCTTCTATATTTTCCAATTTGGTGGAACATAGGAATTTTAAAATTGTCTTCATGATTTTGTGGGTTTTCTCAGTGTCTGTTATGTCTCTAATCTTGTTAATTTTGATATTCTTTCCCCACCTTCTAGCAATTTCACTAAGGGTTTGTCAATCTTGTTGATTTTTTCCAAAGAACCAATTCTTTGTTTAACTGATTCTTTATAGTTATTTCTTTCTACTTCCTTGTTTTCAGCCCCGAGTTTGATTATTTCTTGCTGTCTGCTTCACTTTGGGTTTGACTTACTATTCTTCTTATTCTACAGCTTTCATGTGTTCTGTTACTAGTATGAGATCCCTCCAAATTTTGTGTAGACACTTAGTGCTACTTGCCTCTGAGAACTGCCTCCATTGCCTCCCATGAGTTTGGGTATGTTGTACATTCATTTTCATTGAATTTTAGAAAGTTTTTCACTTCCTTCTTAAATTCTGGCTTGACCCATTTTTCACTTAGTAGTGAGTTGTTCAGTTTCTATGAATTTATAAGTTTTCTGTTGTTGTTGATATCCAGCTTTATTCATGGTAATCAGAAAGGATACAGGGTGTTATTTCAATTTTCTTGTATCTGTTGAGATGTTCAAATGGGTGGTCAACTTTGGAGAAAGTTCTCAGAGATGCTGAGAAGAAGATATATTCCTTTTGTTTGGGTGAAATGTTTTGTAAATATCTCGTAGGTCCACTTGGTTTATAATGTTCATTAGTGCCAGCATTTCTCTGTTTAGTTTTTATCTGAATGACCTGTCTATTGGCCAGAGTAGGGTATTAAAGTCTCCCATTGTCAGAGTGTGAGGGTCAATACATGATTAAATCTCGTATTGATGTGTCTTTTACAGACTTAGGTGCCCTTGTGTTTGGTACATAGATGTTAAAAATGACAATACCCTCTTGGTGAATGTTTCTTTTGATGGGCATGTAGGATCCTTCCATTATCTCTTCTTAGTAGTTTTGGTTTGAAGTCTAATTTGTCTGATATCAAAATAGCTATACCAGCTTGCTTCATAGATCCATTCACTTGGAATATCTTTCTCCATATTTTTGCCCTGAGATGATGTCCACCCTTGATATGTTTCTTGGGTGACACAGGAAGATAGATACTCTTTTCAAATCCGTTCTGTGAGTCTGTGTTCCTTCTATTGAGACTACTAATGTCAAGAAATATCAGTGGGCAGTGCTTGTTCATTCATATTTTGTTGTTGTTGTTGTTGTTGTTGTTGTTGCTGTTGTTGAAGTGGAAGTGGTGATGGTGGTGGTGGTGGTGGTGGTGGTGGTGGGGTGTGTGTGTGTGTGTGTGTGTGTGTGTGTGTGTGTGCATGTGTCTCCTTTCTTGATTTACTGGCCTAAGTTTACTTATTCCTTGCATTTTCTTCAGTGTTGTTAACCTCTTTATGTTGTGATTTTTCTTCTAGCACCTTCTGGTGGGCTGGATTTGTATATAGATTTTGCTTACATTATAGACTTTCTTACTTTCTCCATGTATTATAATTGAAAGTAGTCTGGAATGGCGCATCTGAGGGCTCTTGGAGTCTGTAGAACATTTGTCCAGGCCCTTCTGGCTTTTAGAGTCTACACTGAGGGATATGGTGTTATTCTAATAGATCTGCCTTTATATGATAGTTGGTTTTTTTCCCTTGCAACTTTTAATATTCTTTCTTGGTTCTGTACACTTAGTGCTTTCATTGTCATGTGCTGAAGGAAACTTCTTTTCTGACCCAGTCTACTTGATGTCCTATATGTTTCTAGTATGTTGATTGGCATCATGTTCTATTTTTTTGAAAGATTTATTTATTTATTATATAAGTACACTGTCACTGTCTTCAGACACTCAGTGATGGCATCAGATCTCGTTACAGATGGTTGTGAGCCACCATGTGGCTGCTGCGATTTGAACTCAGGACCTTTGGAAGAGCAGTCAACGCTCTTAACTTCTGAGCCATCTCTCCAGCCTCAACATCTTGTTCTTTAGATTACAGACATTTTCTTCTTTAATTTTGTTGAAAATATTTTGCCTTTGACCATGGTTCTTTTCCTTCTGTTTGAATTATTCTTAGATTTGGTCTTTTCATAGTGTCCCAGATTTCCTGAATTTTTTCCCCAGGCTTCATATATATATGAAGATAATGTTATTTAACATTATCTTTCATACTGAGGTATTCATTGCTTCTATCATGTCTACAATTGGCATTCTCTCTTTTATCTTTTACATTCTCTTGGTGAGGCTTGCCTGTGAAGTTCCTGTTTGAGTTCTTAAATTTTTCATTTCAAAATTTTCTCTTTTTTTTTTGAGTTTTGTTAGTTTTTTTTTTTAGATATTTTCTTTATTTACATGTAAATTTCTCCTTTCTCAGTTTCCCCTCCAAAAAACAAACAAACAAAAACAACAAGAACAAACCCCTGTTCCCTCTCCCCTCCCCATGCCTGCCACCCCACCCTCTCCCACTTATTGGCCCTGGCATTCCCCTACACTGGGGCACAGAACCTTCACAGGGCCGAGGTCCGCTCCTCCTATTGATGATTGAATTTGCAATCCTCTACTATACACATGCTGCCAGAACAATCAGACCCACCATGTGCAGTCCTTGGTTGGTGGTTGAGACCCTGGGAGCTCTGATGGTACTAGTTAGTTCATATTGTTGTTCGTCCTAAGGGGCTGCAAACCCCTCAGCTCCATAGGTCCTTTCTTTAACTCCTTGGGGACCGTGTAGTCAGTTCAATGGATGGCTGTGAGCCTCTACATCTGTATTAGTCAGGTATTGTCAGAGCCTCTCAGGAGATAGTTATAATTAGGCTAATTTTCTCATTTTAAAAATATTTTTCCCAACATAATATTATTATTCATTATTTGGGAATTTCACCTCATGCATCCTGGTCACATTCACAGACACCCTGTAGTCTTAGATGGTAATATAGGCCACAGAAATCAACATCATCGCCCCAGGTGCAGCAGGGTACAAAAAGTCTGTACTCAGACATGGTCCTCAGTGACAGCACAGACCATGGACATCAACATGGCCTCAGGTGGCTGCACAGGCCACTCACATCATCATGGTATCCAGCAGCAGTGTGTTCTATAGGCAGCCACATGGATTCAGGCAGCAGCACAGACATCTACATGGATCTCGGGCTTCATCACAGCCTGGGACAGCAAACATGATCCACAGATATCAATAGGGGAAGTACAGACTATGGAAGTCTTTTGAGGAGGATCAATCCAGAAAATAAACCATTCTTCATCTTGGGCATTCAGTCATTACTGGGCCTGGATTATAGCTGAGTTGTTCAGCCAGGGCCTTCCAGCCCTTTCTTCTGCTGCTGCCACTGAGGTCACCTTAGTTTGGTTTTATTGATTGATTCAATTTCAACATTCAGGTCTTGAACAGTCTTGTTTTCTTTTCAATGCTTGTCTGTGTTTTCATAGCTTTCTTTAAGGATATTATAAGGACCTATATTGCATCCTTAAAGGCTATTTTTAAGGTTTTTGTCTTGTGCTTCAGTGAAGTCGCATTACTCTGGGCCTACAGTGGTACAGGTTGTTGGGCTCTAGCTATTATTGATTGTGGTTTTATGCTAGCATCTAAGCATCTGAGTTTGGAAAGATTATAATTCTAGGTGCTGGTTGCTTGTCTTCATTGGGTGGGCATCTTGTTCCTTGATTTATGTTGGCTTCTGTGGTTCTTAGGAGGGTATGATGTCTGTGTGTTACCTGGTAGGGAATTCTTCCAGGATCTTGCTAGGTGTGGCTACTGGGGATTTCTGGTAAGCTGCATATGTATTAGGAGAATGATACTTAGGGTAGGTGATGGACTAGATCGGAAGGGACTGAGGAGGTCCACAGATGGGAAGAAAGCATGGGATTTCCACTAGGACTTCCTTGGTCCCCTGGAAATGGTGGCAGAGACTGAAAAGAAGCCACACCAGGTAGTCTGATACAAAGCTGGGCATGAGACAGGGGAGTTGGATATGAAGAAAAAGAAGGAGGAGGACAAGGACGAGGA
>NW_022196910.1:37596018-37608518 GCF_008632895.1 Mastomys coucha
AGAAGAAGAAGAAGAAGAAGAAGAAGAAGAAGAAGAAGAAGAAGAAGAAGAAGAAGAAGAAGCAGCAGGAGGAAGCAGCGGAGGAGGAGGAGGAGAAGGGGAGAGGGAGGGGGAAAGGGAGGGGGAGGGAGGGGGAGAGGGAGGAGGAGGAGGAGGCAAGTGCCTACCTGCTTAGACAGCCTACTTGCTTCTCTGGCAGGCGTTTGGGGCTACCATAATAAGATGTATGGGTGAGGGGAGGTGGGAGGATATGATCTGCATGACCTCCTAGTGACAGGGACAGAGAAAAGGCAGAAAAGACAGCAGATGATCTGCTACAAATTTGGGGGCGGGAAAGGGTGTGAGACTAGGGGATTGGATATAGAGGAAAAGAGGGAAAGGTGATGAATCACCGTTTGTGGTACTCACTTACCAGGAAATGCCTACCAGAGTTTTAAGGCTGGGATACAGTGATGAGTTGCAGACAGGAAGTGTAGAGGGGAAGGACTGTGTGATCCCCTGGAGAAGGGGGTGGGTGGGGAGAGGAGCTGCAGGAGGAGGGATATTACAAAGCTGAGGATGAGACTAGAGGAGTTTGATTTGAAAGGGAGGAGGGAGAGGTGCAGATCTGCAGTCAGCCCCACTGCTTTCCTGGCTGGGGATCTGCAGTCAGCCCCACTGCTTCCCTGGCTGGAGAGACCCACAGTTTCCCAAGGAATGCCTGCTGGAGTTGGGGGGCTGGGGTAATTGGATGAGCTGAGGGAAGGTTTGGAGGGGGAAGTCTGTGTGATCCATTCTTTTAAGTATATTTTTAATGAGTAATTCTCTCAGACATTATCCTTAATGCTCTGCCTATGATAATCTGCTCTCTCTATCTTTATCCTATAAGTATCATTTTAATTTAAGTCACACAGAGAAAGACTACATCTCCCTAAAATTAGATTAAAAGTCACAAATATTTTACTTAAAAAAATAAAATATCCCCAGGGTTCTCTATCGCATATTGCCGAGAAGCACTCAACACTTATCTTTACTTTGATTCCTTTAAGGGATAGGATTGTTAATGAGCTTATCCATTAAAGTAGAAATACAGAGGAAGGTGTAAATCACTCTCTGATTTCAACTGGGGAATAATAAAGATAGACATTAGAACTTCAAAAGTTAGCGCCTGCCTTGCAGAAATCAAGCAAGATTGAAACAGCCCATGGTTAGTTCTGATCATGTCGTGACATCTAGCAGCACCATAGCCATCAAAATGGTTTAGATCTGCTTTTAGGCTGCAGATGGCTCTTTGTCATCTGCTACATGTTTACTGTCAAGACAGTGTATGAGAGGGCCTAGTTCATGTTCTACAGTCTTGACAAAGTGTCTGAATGCTGAAGATGCTGCAAACCTGGGAAGATGATGGGAAAAGCAAGGCAGCCAGGTATAGTTAGAAGACAGTGTCTCATTGTGACCCCTTCTCTCTAGCCTCATGTGCACATAGCACACAGGTTTTTAATCAAACCCCTCAAGAAGCAAAATGAAGATGGAATGATACAGGAAAGGTATTTGGGGACCTCTTTTAAGAGAAAATAGGGAAATGCAGAGAGAGAGAGAGAGAGAGAGAGAGAGAGAGAGAGAGAGAGAGAGAGAGAACAGCCAGACAGGTCTACTCAAGGGAAGGTGAAAAAGAAACAGAGGAAAGGGGGAAACTAACTTAAATGGTGGTGTCTTCACTGTGGTGTGTTCTAACACATTCAACAAGACCATGGCAATGTTGAGTAGGAAGAGAAGCATCTTCAAGCCAAAGTTGCCTCCTCAGGGAACCCCTCATCTCCCAGGATTAGACAGCTTGTCTGGGTATCACAGTTGTACCCATAACTGTATTCTTGATTGCTAGACATTCTATCCTTCTTAATAAATAATCACTATTGCTAGTTCTACCAATAGAAATTAACTTTGCTTGTCCTTAAAACTCATATAGATGCTATCAGATAATATATACACTTTTATATATGGATTTTTTTCATGTAGTATTTTGAGACTTATCTGTATTGTTTCAAACGGTCAGTGTCCCATTAAGTTTTATGGCCATGTCCATTCTGTTGTACGGATATATCATGGTTTATCAATTCACATGCTGATGGCCATGTGGGCTGTTGCCAGATTGGGGCTATTTTGTGCTAACCTATATTATCATTTTCTTGGGTGAATTCTCAACCCTAAGATATGTAGAAGGATTACCTTATAATAAAATGGTCCTCTAATGCTTTTTATAAGTTTGGTCTTCATAACTGGTAAGAGTTTTAGGACATACCATATGACATTTTAGGCCCTATCTAAAATTACACCAGCCAGCTGACTATGACAGGGATAAAGAAAAGAATCCATGTATGTGTGCTAGCCAAAGCCTACAGGTGCCTACCACCCCCATTCTATTGATACAGAGTATTCAGGAAATATATTGCAATGCCTGAAGTCAAATACCCAATGAGAGCAATGAGTAATCAAACTCAAACTTCACTCATGTCACTGTGAAATCAACGGTCTCCCCATTTGACAAGATTGAAGACATAGCTCTGAAGATCCCTGGGCTCTAGTCATTTGTCAAAGGCCAGAAGCTGAGATGGACATAGTTGCTAAATAGAGGAAACCTCTTCTCAAATTACAACAGGTTAGGAAGTGATGGAACACCAACTCTGTCTTACAGAATCTGACCGGGTCTGTTATTCAGTTCTATCCTATGGATTAGAATCATCAGGATTTTATTAAGATTTTCTTCTTGGTTGCCCACTTGGGAAACTCTAAGGTGGCTTACCACCTACTGTTTCTTTCCTCTCAAACTGATAAGGACCTTAAGATATTCTTGTTATTCCAGTTATTAACAATTAAAAAGACAGGACAAAGAATCTCTCTATTTATATGCTATGTTTAAATTTCATAGATAAATGTCTTGGGCTTCTTTTTTTTAAGGAAGAGGCTTTTATGGCATTATTTTCATTATCATACCTGCATTGCATACACTGAAAGGCAGTGCAGGGTAGTGCATCCTGACTGGATAAGTGAATAGAACCAAATTAAGTCTTCTAACTTCAACATCAGAGGTCTCTTCACTAGGCAATACATACTAGAACTCTATATTCCCTTTTATCTGGTATGTATTGGGGGAACATATTTTATGTATCAGTGGGAATGTATGCATAAATGTGAGGGTAGGTGTGGGAACCAGAGATCAGCCTTTGGTGTACTTCATAAGAAGCTGTCCACCTTGTGGTTTTAGACAAGGTTTCTCCCTGAGACCAGGATGTCACAGAGTACGGTAGGCTGACTGGTCAAAGAGCTCTGCCTGTTACCACCTATCCAACACTGGTATTGAAAGTGATTGCTATTATATCTGAGGGTTGTTTTGTTTTGTTACCTAGGTTCATGGATCAAAATCATCTTCATGCTTGTGTCACAAGTACTTTACTGACTGGGCTATCTCAGGAGCCCCTGGCTTGGCTTTAAACCCAGAGACAGGAAAAAATGATCTCTAATGTTTTGTTCAGTTCAGAAAGTCTGGGTTTCCATGTGTCTTCGTTCAATACAGGCTTCTAAAGAATAAAAATCTTCCTGACAGCACTTTATATTACTAAAGAGAGAGAGAGAGAGATTTGAAACCTTGAATGCAGTGAGGAAACCCTCTGTAACTAATGAGTAAGAGGCCCCATGGGATCAGGTCTGACAAGACATTAATAGCTAATCCAAAGGTGACTTTGAACACATTCCTTCTCTCAAATGGCACAGGCTTGAAAACCAGATTTCCATTTCTGGAGAGGTAACAGAAGTTCTGAAAAGTCATTTTCATGAAAAATATAAGTACCCTATTTGCATATATGATAATAGCACTCTAGGGAAAAATCAGAATATAGAAATATAAGTTATTTTAGGGAGCACAAAGAGTAGGAAAAATTCACTTCACTGCACATGAACGGAGTTACTTCTCGGTTATGTGCACAGCCCCAGACAGGCCCTAGCACTGTCTGCCTCCCTTTGGTCGTTGGCCAGTCTCAGCATTGTGGTGCTTCAACACTTGCCTTGTATCAGGTTAAATGTTAGAGCTGAAACATTCACTTTTCCAGGTGGCTGTCTCTGATATCAGCTGAGGGAAATTTTTCCCAGACAGACACTCTAAAACCAATGAAACTTACATTCTCTTTGGAGTTAGAAGACATGCCAATCCCCAAATTACACTTTATCTCTACTCATTCAGTCTAGACATTCAGGCAACTCATAAAGTGCTCTTGTTTGTAAAATTCCAAGAAATAATTTATTATGTGACCCCACCACTGTATTGAGCATCTATCAACAAAATTTAATCTATAGGTAGAGATCATACTGTATAGTAAGTTAATCTCTTATTTTGTTTAGCTTTTATTTTTTAAAATGTTTTAATAGCCACATAGTAATTTCTCATGCTTCTGTGGTATAGTATAATATTTTGGTACATATACAGATATATAATAATCACATTTGGTTAATTGGCATATCTATCATCACAGACATTCATCATTTTCATGTAATTTGATAGAACTCCAGCTTTCAGTCCACTGGGGATACAATATCACCATCATCAAAGCATTTTATTAGACATAACACTCAGTCTTCCATGAAGACAAGATGACACTGAAAAGACAAAGGGAGGCAATTAATGGTTGTCGTCTGCTTTATTTCTACTTAGTATTTGTGTTTCAATTCAGAATCCTGTTCCTTTTGAAAAAAAAAAAGGATGTATTTTCTCCTAGAGAGAGAAAATGTGACCCTATTTTTATGTGTGGAGAGTTTCAATTTGGCTACTATACTGTGCCTCACTCTATGTAAGACCAGCAATACTATAATTAATTTTCTAACAATTATTAACTTAAATTGAGGAAATAAGCCAAGGCAAATTATTATCTTTCTGAATGGATTCTTGACCTCCAACTCCCTTCTTGCTTATCACTGTCAATAGTTTTTCATTATTGTTGGGAGGATGAATGAGCCACTGTCTTTACTTCACACTCAAACCCAGCAGAGCAACATCGGTCAACCCCTCCTCTGCAGAACCCCCGAGCTCTCTGGAATCGACTCTACCCCAATCCCTGCTTTTTACCCCTGGATGCTCACCACCCCTTACCTGTTTCAAGCCACTCTGCTTTGAGATTTCAGTCCAAGGTCAAGTTCTTCAATTTGGTCAGAAAAGTTCCTACCTCAAGTCTCATTTACTATGGGGTTTTCTCCCATCATATTTAGCAACATAGGAATAATGTATTTGTGTGTTATTTTCAAAATGTCATTTTCTTCATTCCGTAAGGCAAGAACCCTCAGTTTTTACACTTACCAGCACTTTGACACTTTGGGCTCAATGTGTGTGCATTTCAAGACTTCATGAAGTAATGATTACCACAACAAATCAAGAGAAGTTTCCTTCTTTCTAGTAAAGACACTGGAGGAGACTGTTAGTAGATGTCAAAGGAAAACCTATGTACTACTAGCCTGGCAGAAGAAAAATTATGCAATTCTGTTGGGACACAAGGGACTGAGGTATAGATGGGTTTAGTGAACATATATCAAGTCCTCTGTGATTTTGATGGTAATATATTTTTAGAATGACATTCTTTTTTTTTCTTTTTTAATTTTTAAAATTTTATTTTCTTTATTTATATGTCATATTATATCTCCTTTCCCAGTTTCCCCTCAAAAAAAAAAAAGAAAGAAAAAAGAAAACAACAACAAAAACAAACTCCTGTTCCCTCCCACTCCCCCTGCTCAAGAATTCACCCTCTCCTACTTCCAGGCCCTGGCATTCCCCTACACTGGGGCATAGAACCTTCACGGGGCCAAGGGCCTCTCCTCCCATTGATGACCAACTTGGCCATCCTCTGCTATACTTATGCTGCTGGAGCCATTAGTCCTACCATGTGTACTATTTGGTTGGTGGTTTAGTCCTGGGGAGCTCTGAGGGTACTAGTTAGTTCATATTGTTGTTCGTCCTAAGGGGCTGCAAACCCTTCAGCTCCTTGGGTCCTTTCTCTAGCTCCGTCATTGAGGATCCTGTACTCAGTCCAATGGATGGCTGTGAGTCTCTACTTCTGTATTAGTTGGGTACTGTCAGAGCCTCTCAGGAGACAGTAATATCAGGCTCCTGTCAGCCAGCACTTGCAGGCATCCACAATAGTGTCTGGGTTTGATGATTGAATATATGAAGGATTCTCAGGTGGAGCAGTGTCTGGACCGGCCTTCCTTCAGTCTCTGCTCCATAGTTTGTCTCTGCAACTCCTTCCATGGGTATTTTGTTTCCCCTTTTAAGAAGGAACAAAGTATTCACACTTTGGTCTTCCTTCTTCTTGAGTTTCTTGTGGTTTGTGGATTGTACTTTGTGTATTCTAATCTTCTGGGCTAATATCCACTTATCAGAGAGTTCATACCATGTGTGTTCTTTTGTGATTGGGTTACCTCACTCAGGATAATATTCTCCAGATCCATCCATTTCCCTAAGAATTTCATAAATTCATTGTTCTTAATAGCTGAGTAGTATTCCATTGTGTAAATGTACCACATCTCCCGTATCCATTCCTCTGTTGAAGGACATCTGGGTTGTTTCCAGTTTCTGGCTATTATAAATAAGGCTGCTATGAACATAGTGATAATAAGGACACATGCTTATTACATGTTGGAGCATCTTCTGGATATATACCCAGGAGTGGTATAGCTGCATCCTCTGGTAGTACTATGTCCAATTTCTGGAGGAACAGCCAAACTGATTTCCAGAGTAGTTGTACCAGCTTGCAATCCCACCAGCAATGAAGGAGTATTCCTCTTTCTCCACAACCTCTCCAGCATCTGCTGTCACCTGAGTTTTTGATCCTAGCTATTCTGACTGATGTGAGGTGGAATCTCAGGGTTGTTTTGATTTGCATTTCCTTGATGACTAAGGATATTGAATATTTCTTTAGGTGCTTCTCAGCCATTCGGTATTTCTCAGTTGAGAATTCTTTGTTTAGCTCTGTACCCCATTTTTAATAGGGTTATTTGGTTCTTTGGAGTCTAACTTCTTGAGTTCTTTGTATACATTGGATATTAGCCCTCTATCAGATATAGGGTTGGTAAAGATCTTTTCCCAATCTGTTGGTTGCTGTTTTGTCCTATTGACAGTGTCTTTTGCCTTACAGAAGCTTTGCAATTTTATGAGGTTCCATTTGTCAATTCTTGATCTTAGAGCATAAACTATTGGTGTTCTCTTCAGGAAAATTTCACATGTGCCTATGTACTTGAGGCTCTTCCCCACTTTCTTTTCTATTAGTTTCAGTGTATCTGGTTTTATGTGGAGGTCCTTGATCCACTTGAACTTGAGCTTTGTATAAGGAGATAGGAATGGATTGATTTGTATTCTTCTACATGCTAACCGCCAGTTGAGCCAGCACCATTTGTTGAAAATGCTGTCTTTTTTACACTTTATGGTTTTTAGCTCCTTTGTCAAAGATCAAGTGACCATAGGTGTGTGGGTTCATTTCTGGGTCTTCAATTCTGTTCCATTGATCCACCTGCCTGTCATAGTACCAATACCGTGCAGTATTTATCACAGTTGCTCTGTAGTACAGCTTAAGGTCTGGGATGGTGATTCCACCAGAGGTTCTTTTATTGTTGAGAATAGTTTTCGCTATCCTGGGTTTTTGTTATTCCAGATGAATATGCAAATTTCTCTTTCTAAGTCTATGAAGAATGGAGTTGGAATTTTGATGGGGATTGCATTGAATCTTTAGATTGCTTTCAGCAAGATGGCCATTTTTACTATATTAATCCTGCCAATCCATGAGCATGGGAGATCTTGGAATGACATTCTTTATTTCAAACAATAAAAGCTCTACCTCATATTAAAGGCATGCCTACAGCATAATAGTGTTTCAACAACTGGGCTTGACAAAAAATATTTACAATCATATGTAATAGCTCTGCTCAGACTTGCTTATTTACATAAGACTAATAAATACCTATTATTATCATCTAAATCTGAAAGATAACTATGCTATTTCACTCAAGTAAGGAAAGATCTGGAAGGACTGATAACATATGAAGAACCTGGCCTGTCTCATGATGAAAACTGTTGTTTCTCACCTTTGCTTTCCACTGAAATCTTGTCTTTCTGGATTCACATTCTTGGTGTTCTACTATTGAGCATCTACACCATGAATATCTTAGATAAGGTAAAAAAGTCTCAGCCCCTGACTCAGAAGCAGCCATCTGAGAGACACTTCATTGACTTGAAGGGTCCTACTATGGAGCTCAGGTAGAACATGAGAAATTTAGAGTTAAGTATAAATCCCTCCCCACCATACAGCCAGCTAAATACTAACATTGTCAGTTTTCTGTTTGGTGATTGAATGGTTTTTGTATCATAGCATGTATATACTTAATGCACTTTCATTTATATTATATGACTGTGCTATGTGACTTTCATGTAGAAGATGTGAAAAAATGTGTAGCCATCATAAAGAAAGCACAAATGACAGACCAAAGAAATGATTTGTGGCTATACAGTTATAGAATGGTCTGCTTTATTTTTACTTGGTATTTGTTCTTCAGTTAAGAATCCCATTCCTTCTTAAAAGAAGACACATTTTCTCCTATAGTGAGAAAATATGACCCTATTTTGATATCTGAGGAGCTTTGTACTATACTACCTAAACCCATTTTCTTCACTGTATATAAATCTAGTTTGGTGAAATAATGAGGTATATGGGGTTCATTAGTGTATAATGGGGTGACTCTTGGGCACTTAAAGTAACAAAAAACCCACCTCAGCATGGGTGATCTATCAGAAGTACATTCCTGGAACTTCATGTCCTATTTGGATATAGCTCCAATAAAAAATTTCCCCTTCTTCATAAATCATTTGCTGCTTCTATAACCTCTGGAAGGGTCTCTGAAAATCTTGTAACATTCTGAGTCTTATGAGGTTTCTTCCTCTCTCTGGGAGAGAATATTTCCATCTGGAAGAAATAGCTACGCACAAATTTGATCATTCAATAAAAGCATGATGAAATCTTTACCTTGGAACACTGTGCAAACACTGAAAGGTCAGGTGAGAATAACTAAACATATGCCATGAAACTTGATTGAGACTTTTAGAGTAAAAATGAACAAATTTGGCAGTTGGAAACCATGACCACTATATAATATATTTTGGATAGTGGTTCCCAAATGATCTTCAGAACAGGAAAGTGTGATCCCTAAAACAATGATCTAGGGAAATCCTATAAGCCTATAAGTGGGCATAGCATAGTTGGTATGGGGACATAGGGGAGATGGGTAAATTAGGAGTAGTAAAATGAGGTTATATATCATCATATTACTTATATGAATGTATGAAATACACAATAAAGAAAAATTATAGTGAAAAACTAAATGAGGCCTAGTGGGAAGTCTTTGTAATATTAGAAGTGTGTTCTGGAAGACCTGGGGTTCTAGTTTCTCTCTCTCTTCCTCTTCCTGACTGTAGTTGTGATTTCTTCTTCAGAAACATGCTTCAGATACAGTGTGCCTCACTTTTTGTTGGGAAGCCCTCCTGCTAAGGTCTATATTACCAGAAATCCCTGAGTAGTAACGACTCATAGACTACAGTGTCCTAAATAGAGGTCCTTGCTGGCTCAGGTGATTACTAATACAGATTAACTGAGAGACAAAACTCCTTTTTTAATGGTGGTCCACTGGGCTCTATCTAATGGCACCTCAAAGTTCTTCACAAGATTAGGACTAGCTAAAGAATGAAATCTGAGAGGGACCTGCAGGCTCTTAGAAAAGGATATGAGCCAGCAGAAAGTGCAATGTATGACTTTTGTCTACAATCCATTAGCCATATGCAATCACATACACTGAGATCAAGAAATTTCAAAGAAGAAAATTTGAAGTGACCAATCAGCTTTTCTGCTGCCACATCTACACATCCTAACCCACTCAATGCTGTTCTGAGGTGGTACTTCCTTTTTTTTTAAGATTTATTTATTTTATGTATATGAGTATACTGTAGTTGTCTTCAGACACACCAGAAGAGACACACATCAGATCACACTGTAGATGGCTGTGAGTCACCATGTGGCTGCTGGAAATTGAACTCAGGACCTTTGGAAGAGCAGTCACTGCTCTTAACCACTGAATCATCTCTCTGGCCCAAGAAAGTACTTCTTTGTATCAAGGATAATTGTTCTCAGTCTCCATTAATGATCCTGATGAAAATTTGACTTTAATCATGGATATTTACTATTTTTTCCATGAAAATACATTCCCCAACCAGTATGTTCTGTAAGATGTCAGCGACAATTGTCATTAACCTGAAATTATTTTGCTCTATCTAATTTTGGTAGCCTTGGGGATAATATTGCTGTCATAAAATATCATGACCAAGGCTACTTGGGGAGGAAATGGTTTGTGTGTGTTACACTTCCACACCATAATCTATTATTGAAAGAAGTCAGGACAGGAACTCAAGTAGGGTAGAAACTGCGAGGCAGGAGTAGAAACTTTGAGAGGTCATAGACGAGTACTGCTTACCAAGTTGTATCTCATGACTTGTTCAACCTGCTTTCTTATAGAACCCAGGACCATCAGCCCAGGGATAGCACCACTCTCAACAGCCTGGGATCTCCCTCATCAATTACTGATTAAGAAAATGTCCTACAAGCTTGCCTATAGCCTGATCTTATGGAAGTATTATCTTAATTGACGTTCCTTTCCCTCTGATGACTTTTGCTTGTGCCAAGTTGTCATGAAACTACCTACTACATAGCCATCATTGTGATTGTGCCTGCTGAGTGTTCTGGCTCTTCAAGAAAGTGAGACTGAAAGACCCCTGTGGGGAGACCCCCACTCAAATCTCGGGAGGATGTGCACCCAAGGAATCACGAGAGACCTTCTTGATGTAAACACATGAGGCAGTTTAATATCAGAGCTCCGGATTGACACATATCTCACGCAGGAGATAGAGAAATCGAACACGAGGCTCAGGGGTTAGGGGTTTATATAGGGAAAAGGTCTGAGGGAACAAAGGAATTGGTGTGGCTATACATGATTGGCTATTTCAAATATCAGCTAGTGTACGTGCAGATCAGGGCAGAAAATTTTTGAGGGTGGTAATCTGAGTCAACAGAGCATCTGGCTAACCTTAAACCATATCTAAGAGGACCAGATGACCCATTACTCAGTTGGGTAGTGCCAGGGTCCACCCAGACATATCTTTGCATGCTTTCTCCTCCACATCTTCCCGGCCTGCTAGTTCCCAGAATATCCCAACAGCTCACCTGCCCCTGCCCAGGCCCATCTGGACATGCTTGACCTTGGTCCACTGTGTTTTCCTCAAACCTGCAATTTTCTCATTAGCCAGCACAAGTCTCAAATTTAACTCTTTCAAGACTACCTGAAATATCCTCTTAGGCAAAAAAAAAGAGAATAAAATGTACCCCTTACCCCCAGTTGAGTAACTGAGTTGGAAAAAAAAAAACATTTACTGGTTAAATACCTATTAAGAAAGATGTTAAGTTCTTTGGGCATACAAGAAGTGGTATGTAGCTGTGTCATATGGTAGATTTCTCTTTTGTTTTGGTGGGGGTTTTTATTAATGTTATTGTGGGGGGGGTTGTTTGTCTGTTTGTTTGTCTCATGTTTTGTTTTGTTTTGTTTGAGGACTGTCCACACTGATTTCCAGAATAGCTGCCCCATTTTGTATCTCCACCAACAGTAAATGGGACTTCCTCTGAAATGGAAACAACCTATCAATAGATGAATGAATAATGAAATGGAATGAAAAACTACACACAATGGAATACCATACAAAAAAAATGAAATCATAAAATGTGTAGGAAAATAGACAGGCCTAGAAAAGAGTGTATTGAATGAGATAATAGATAAACACAGGTTCTCTCTCATTTGCAGTTCCTAAATCCAAACCCTCAGGTATGAATATACAACACAGAGTAACACAGAATCCAGGAAGAGACTGTAGGGATTTGAATGGGAAAGAGCCGCATACTCTCATATATTGTAAATAGTCTCCAGTTGATGGAACTACTTGGAAAGGACAAAGGAATATGACCTCACTGGAGGGGATATGGCCTTGTTCAAAAAGGTGTGACACTCCAGTGGGCTTTGAGGCTTTAAAAGCTCACCCTAGGCTCAGTTTCATTCTCTCTATGCCTGAAACCTAGTGATCAGACGTGAACTCTCAGCTGCTGCTCCAATGTGTTGCCTGATGTCTGCTCCCCACCTTGAAGGTCATGAACTAAAACTCTGAAACTGTAAGCAAGCCCCAGATGAAATGTTTTATTTTATAGCTTGCCTTGATGTGGTGCCTCTGAGCACCAAAACTGTGTGGGGGAGCAATTAATAAGTCCTACCCAGTTGCAACATTATGAACCACAATGACCAACTAGCATGGCAAACTATCTGTAAAGGTGTAACAGGTGAACCCTTGCTGGTGCTAACCAAATAGTATCAAATTGGGCTTAAACCCCACTCCACAGGAGGGAAAT
>NW_022196910.1:37613518-37626926 GCF_008632895.1 Mastomys coucha
GCCCACTACTGTTTCTGAATGGCCCCAGGTTAAGTGTAGGGAATGATATTTCAGAACATATGAACATTATAACATTATATGATGTTCATTGCTCATAAAAATGTTTTGTTGAAACATAGTCACATCCATCTGTGCATTGTCTATAGCTTTCTGTGTCCCATAAAATATTTGTAACGTGTGTCAGGTAGTCCATAAGTCTAAAATATTTATAATATATCTATCCCTCTATAGAAAGGCTCAAATGACTGCTTCAATACATGAAGCAGATTTGCTGAGGTGAAAGAGATTAGAATAAAACAAGAGCCAGGAGAGAATAAGCCCAGTAGATTATGGCAAAAAGACAGAAGAGGACAAAATTCATAACAGTAAGACAACAAAGTCAGGGCATATTAATGATCTACTCAGCTAGTAGAGCTAATGTACGTGAGGCTCCAAACTATAGATGCTCTGAGGGCAAATGAAAATTATCCTTTCTTCAACTTGTATGAACATGACAAACTATCAAAACAAAAGGCACTAATGTATAGCCTTTACTAGCCTATACATATCTAAGAAAGTTTGATTATCAGCTTCTCTAGGCTTTATCAACACTTATTTTCAACCATCTCAATTATTCTACATCTGAATTTGATTAAAAAAAAATTCATTCTTCTTTGGGTAATACTTCCAGAATATCTTTTCCCAATGTTTACTATGCATAAGTTTCCAAGATAGCTACTATACTATCTTTAAACTTGTGTGTAACTATTTATTTTATACTTACCATGTGTACACACACACACACACACACACACACACACACACACACACACACACACATGGTATTGTTCTCAGTTCCAAACTTTTGCTTGTAGCCAAAATTACTTGGTATGAAACTGCATGGTTATTAACTGGACCATCTGTGGTCCAGGTACACTGTGTGTATCTTCTCTTCTTATATCACTAATATCTAAGCTCAGGTAGTACATGTTTGTTTATTTATTTATTTATTTATTTATTTATTTATTTGGTTTTTTGAGACAGGGTTTCTCTGTATATCCCTGGCTGTCCTGGAGCTCACTCTGTAGACCAGGCTGGCCTCGAACTCAGAAATCCACCTGCCTCTGCCTCCCAAGTGCTGGGATTAAAGGCGTGCGCCACCACCGCCCAGCCTACATGTTGATTTTTTTAATCAGTCTACAGAGAATAATCTATATAGTCACATTTGAAGGGCCTCCCAGTCAATACTCAACCCCCAAATAAAAGCCGCATACCCTTCCTTGGCATTTTGGCTCAGATGTTTTATGTAGATCTGACTTCAGAACTGGATGGAAATGTACTCTGAATGCACAGACATGGTATAAATATCACTAAATTCATTCATCATTCATTCATCTGATTAAAAGCATCTTTACATCATTATTATGATCTAGGAGGTCTGCCTGGCACCAGGAATTCCAGACGGATATGGCTCCTTTTAGTGAAAGAACCGGGTTATTAAAACATATAGTGATGGATGGGATAGTAGAAATCTAGGAAACAAATATCCAACACAGATGGAAGGATGTGGGGGAAGGATTCTTGTTAGAATGTTTAAACTGAGAACAGCCTGCTTAGAAGTCATCCAACAAAAAGAGCAAGGGGAAGAAAAACAGAAATGGTAGGAAAAGAGGGCTGGATTGAGAAGGGTCTCTGACTTTCTCTAACCACACAGGGAGAGTTTCCTCTCTTTTATCCTTCTTTCCTCCTTCCAAAAAGATACTGCCTTGGGAGATGAGTTCAAGGACAACAGTTGGTATCTGTGTCCCCCACCACCATGACCACCTACAATCTTGCAGCTTCCCAATATCTAAATGAAATTGGAGCAAATGAAATTCCATGTGGATATATCCACTGAGGCTAGGCTCCCCACTGTCAGTTGATCTCTGAGTTGAATCCATGTGTGGTTTTCTGTTATGGTCTATATTTGCTGTAAATAGAGGCTTCTTTGATGAGAAGTGGTAGCTGTACTTATCTGTGGATATAAGGGTAGGATTTAGAATGTAGTAAGTAATTATGCTAGTCTAACAAAGTAGAGGTAAAATATTCTTTTTTGAGATCTATGACCTCTAGCTGGTGAGATGGCTCAGCAGGTAAGAATACCAACTGCTCCTCTGAAGGTCCTTATTTCAAATCCATAGTGGCTCACAACCACCCGTAATGAGATCTGACATCCTCTTCTGGTGTATCTGAAGACATCTACAGTGTACTTATTTATAATAGTAAATAAACCTTTAGGCCAGAGTGAGCAGAGGCTGAGCGGGGTCTATGGGAGTGAGCAGGATTAACCAGAGCCAGTGGGGCTGACCAGAGCGAGCAGAGGTCCTAAAAATCAATTTCCAACAACCATATCAAGGCTCACAACTATCTGTATGGCTACAGTGTGTACTCATATACATAAAATAAAAAAAAATCTTTAAAAAAGAGAGAGAGAGAGATCTATGACCTCACTAGCTCTAGGAAGTTGACTAGATTTCCAGCACTAGGCATTACTTCCCTCCTGTTGAGTGGACCTTAATTTCAACTAGACAACTGTTGGTTTCCCCTGACATGTGGGCATGCCACTTACTGTTCCTTATGCATAGCTTGTCATACTGATCATTGTCATGGTTCATAGGTGCTACAGCTGGGAAGGACTATCTTAGGTTAGATCCAGCTTGAGTTATCCTGTGTCCTAAGTGTGTGGAGTCTTTAGCAATAGGGGACCACCCTCAACCTCTAAAAGGAAACCAAGGGCTATATAAATAATCTATATTGTTGTGGAAATCATTTGGACTACCCTAACCAACCATTTGAAAGTTTTTTTATGTCTCAAACTTGAGTCTTTGTTAGTCTATGGTTCTTTTGGGAAGCATTGGCTCTCTGTTTCTGTCTCTGTCTCTGTCTCTCTCTCCCTCTCCCTCTTTTTCTCTCTCCATCTCTCTGTCTCTCTGTCTCTCCATCTCTCCATGCCTCTGTCTCTTTTTCTCTCTCTCTCTCTCTCTCTCTCTCTCTCTCTCTCTCTCTCTCTCTCTCTCTGTGTGTGTGTACATACATGCATATATGTTGTTTATATAACTGAGGTGCAAGCGGGTGGGAAATATTGTAAGAGCAAGAATATCAGGACATCAGCTATGCAACAGTCTCTCCTAGAAAAGGCTACATAAACAAAACCAGAATAATAGCAATGTTAACATGCAAGGGGATACACTATATGGAGTCCCACCCCTAAACAAATATCTAGAGTCAACAAGAATTCACGTTTACCAGGGATGAGCCCCTTATGGGTTATGCAAAGCAAAGTGGTCAGTCATATATACACAAAGAACAAAAAAAATGGACCCAGCAAGGGATATGTGTGTGCGTGTGTATGTGTGTGCTGTCATATATATATATATATATATATATATATATATATATATATATACACATACATATGTATATATATGTATGTATATGTATATATGTGTGTGTGACATATATATGTATATGTATATATGTATATATGTGTGTGTATGTGTGTGTGTTGTATATGTATATATAACAAATATAACCAAAGAAAATGAGGCTATCACCTTGAGAGAGGGGGTAATCATGGGAGGGATTTTGGAGAAGACAGCTGGGAGATGCTGGAGGGAGGAAAGGGAGGGGGGAATTATATAATTCTATTCCAATTAAAAACATTTGAACAAAAAAGATGGGGGAAAGAATACATTCCATATGGCTGAAAGTCAAAGCAAGCATGTGCTATGATGACAAGGACTGAATCTGATAGTCTGGGATTTCTGTCTCTCTGGCTTTGACAATATCTATTCACCTGGGGGTGCTCCACAAGCATCCATTCCTGGTCCCCACTGGACAACTATACCTGCCTGTCACTAACTGAAACGCACAACACACTGGCATACCCAAGCCTGCCTATGCGGGGAGACAGGAGACGGGTACCAGCCTCTGTGACCTTATGTAAGCTGCAGAACAAGGTATACGAAAGTAGAGTTATTCTATGGTCACCCACCACTGACCATACTGTAGTGATGAAGGGCTTGTCTTTGCTTCTTGATAAATATTACATTCAGAGTTTTCTATGGGAAGGTAATGTACAAATGTGCTTTCTCTGTACACCATATCGCCTAGGTCTTGGCGTCTGCAGTCTTCTGCAAGACGGAAAGACATAAAAGAGAATTGCAAGCATTGTGAGTTTGGAACCACAAGGCAGCATTAACAGGAAACTAACCCAGTTTACTTAATTATATTTCCTACTTTATATCCAGAGGAAACAACCTGCATCATTGTTACCAACTGTACCTGACTTGTCCCTTATTAATACACGGCATTTTAATATGCTACTTCCCCAATTCCAGCCTATGGGTCCATGATTTGTATTGTTTCTGAGGGTTGTTTTCCATAACATAAGTAGAGGGAAAAAAAACATGCACCGAGAATTCTCACAGCAAGAATTTTTAAAAGAGCAGAAAATTAGTTCATGTTTGTTGGTATCCTGGCAAGTTTAATTTAGATATTTTCTATAACGGACAATTTTCTGTGACTTTTTCTTGGGCTTTCTCAGCAGCCCTCAGTGAAATAGCTTGTTCCTTGATGGACAGATGAGTCCAGATTTCAGTCAGTTAATATGGAAAAGAACACAATTTCCTCTCCTGATGGTTTGATGTAAACTAGACGTAAGTAATGAAAACAAATAGCCACACCGCCCTGGAGTGGCATCTAAAGAGCCTGCACAGCGAGGGCTCAGACTTCCTGTCTCATGCACATGAGTAACTAGGACTCACTGTACCTCCACCTGAACAGGGTTGGAGGGGCTGAATAAGTAACTAGAAGTTGCCAAATATGCTGATTGATCAGCTTACAAATATGTGAGATTTGTTCTCATTATTTGATACAAATAAACAAATCTAATCTTCCTTTTGTCCCTTTCTGCTTATACTATATAATACTAGATTTGGGTCGCCACATGTTTTCTAAAAATTCAAAGGTAAAGGAAACAAAATAAGTAAAAGAAAAAAGAAGAGAAAAACATTTACAAAATATTTTATGTGAATTTAATAAACTGTGTTAATCTGCTTACTTTTAAAATTCTATGTGTGTGTGTATGTGTGTGTGTGTGTGAGAGAGAGAGAAAGAGAGAGAGAGAGAGAGAGAGAGAGAGAGAGAGAGAGAGAGAGAGAGAGAGAGAGAATAGATCCCCATATGTGGAGTCCAAAGAACAATCTCAGCTGTGGTTGCTCAGATTCTATCTATATCTTGGTTGGTTTTTGTTTTGTTTTGTTTTGTTTTGTTTGTTTTGTTTTGTTTTGTTTTTTGAGACAAGGTCTCTCATAGTAAGCTAGGCTGGCCAGTGAAACTTAGAGGTGTCTTGTCTCTATGTCAGTGGTGAG
Organism: Mastomys coucha; assembly: GCF_008632895.1. NCBI lineage: Eukaryota > Metazoa > Chordata > Mammalia > Rodentia > Muridae > Mastomys > Mastomys coucha. The sequence continues at coordinate 37,618,909 of NW_022196910.1, forward strand.
ATTATAAGCACATACTACCTTGCCCATCTTTTCCAGGAATGCTAAGGATTATTTTGGGGTTCTCTGCTTGTAAAGCAAGTAGAACTGAGCCATCTACCTAACCTCAATGTACTTATTGGCATAGGAAATAAATTCTTCCACAGTTTGATCTTGCTTTGGTCAGAAACTAAAATGTTAAAGAACTTACAAATATGCTGTACTCGCAAAAGCAGACACGGTCCTAAAATTGCTATTTTTAGTGGTAGAGTTAATTTATACTAAAATAAAATGAATTTAAATTCTGGGAGACGGCATCAAGAAAAATTAGGATTATAGATAATACTAATGGGTCACTTATTGATTTCAGATTAGAAACAGGACAGGAATTCTCTTTAGTCCACTGCAATATGTATTAAGTGTGTTTATAATATGCTGTATTAGTAAACAACATTATTCAGGTGTTTGGAATTTTTGAACATTTGTTGATTCTTACAAACTGTTAAGGCATTACTTTGTTTATTGTGTCTTTTGTAGATTATAAGGCTTAGTTTAGCCTGGTGGTTTACAGCTTTGGAGTACTTTTATGTTCCTATCTCATTTCACCATCCCAATATGGCTGTGAGACATTTTTCTTCCCTTGTCCAGATGCAAAAGAGATAAGCAGCAGAGCTCAAGAGCTCACCCACAGCTGCACAAGCAGAGATGGCCAGAGCCACACATGGCAGAATCAATATACAAACCCATTTCTTCTAGCTACGTTTTTCAATAATGAAACAACACAGGGTCCAGTTGGAATCAAATTATCACCAATTCTTATGTATTGAAGAGAAATATAAAATTTTACTACATTGTTCATAATTCTGAGTTATAACTCTAAGGCCAGCATAGTATGGCAGGCTACCAACTACATATGCAGTTACATTCATGGTTTAAGTTCTGAGAGCTAACTATTTCTTGTTCTTTATTTCTACAAAATATGTATTGTGATTAAATTATGAAACAGGACCTCCATACATATCAGAAAATCCCAGTTTACTAACCAGTCATGGTGGCCCATGCCTGTTATTTTGGCCCTTGAGAGCTGAAACAGAATTTCCCTGAATTCAAGGCTAGCTTTTGCCACAAAGTGAAACTTGTTTCAAAAAAAAAAATGAATAAAACAAATATCACTATCAGTAGCAGACCACACGAACAAACACACTTTCATACACACTCACAAACACATCCACACACATTCACATACACTCACAAATAAATACACACACATACATACTCACACATACATATACATACTCATACATACACACATACACACATATACACACACTCACAAATACACACACAAACATATACACACATACACAAATATATACACATATATATACATACTCAAAAATATACACACAAACATATACACACTCACACATACATATATACACATACGTACACACACATGCACATATATACACACACTCACACATGTATACATACTCACAAATACATACACAAACATATACATATACACACACATACATATATATACACACACATACACACATATACACACACTCATATTTACACATACCACACACACACACAGCCCATAAAAAATAAATACAATTTTTAAAAATAAAAGCAATTGCTGGCCTTCATTTCTGGTGGCTCCCTCTATACCTACTCCTACTATGCTTTCTTCTTATCATAATGGACACTCTGGCTCATGGGATATCTTTGATTAAGTTACTCACTTCTTGGTTATAACTTGATAACCTTTAACCTTTCTTGATTAACTGTAGCTGTTGCGACACTTAATTATGTCAGGCTCTGGAATTATCAGTAGAATACTTGCTAAGTACTTTAAAATTTTTTGTTTTATTTTGTTTTGGTTTGGTTTGGTTTTGGTTTTTCGAGACAGGGTTTCTCTGTCTAGCCCTGGCTGTCCTGGAACTCACTCTGTAGACCAGGGTGGCCTCGAACTCAGAAATCTGCCTGCCGCTGCCTCCCAAGTGCTGGGATTAAAGACATGTGCCACTACAGCCCGGCTTAGTGGTTAAGAGCACCGACTGCTCTTCCAGAGGTCCTGAGTTCAATTCCCAGCAACCACATGGTGGCTCACAACCATCTCTAATGGGATCTGATGCCCTCTTCTGGTGTCTGAAGAGAGCAATGGTGTGCTCATACTAAAATAAATAAATAAATCTTTAAAAAATATATCTATTTCAATGCCCACAATCACCTAATTTTTTCTGTGGCCTTCTTGAATCCTTTTGAACATCTGTGGAGAAAGTCACAAAGCACAGTGGATTACCCCTGGTCTCATAACAGACATCTTCAAATCCTTCTGGGTTTCCAGGGTCTGCTCATCATCCTACCTTCTGGGACTAGTTGAAACCTTCACCCAGCAGCAAACCTTCAACATCCCCAATGGCTCATACCCCTGATCTGAGAGGACAATCTTCCTTTATTTTAATTTGGAGGGAAGATAGACTCCATTAAGAGATAGTCCTTTAATTCCCAATATTCCTCTAAACTCCCTAAGTCAAATGGACAAAAAGACATATTTTCAGACATGTTTGTTTGCTGCCCTTCCACAAACATTTGTACAATGCCTACCACACTCCAGACACTGCCCTAAACATTAGAGCTATCCCAATGAATAGGGAAAGTCTCTCCATCTGTCCTAAAATTAACTACCAGTAAACAAATAAGATTATTTTGGAGAGTGAAAGGTACTGTGAGAAAGAAGAGATAGGATAATAGATTAGGCTGTGTTCTAGTTTAATTTCTGTGGTTTTATTTCTGTGAACAGACACCAGGACCAAGGCACCTCTTATAAGGGACAACATTGAATTGGGGCAGTCTTACAGGTTCACAAGTTCAGTTCATTATCATCAAGGCAGGAGCATGGCAGCATCCAGGCCGGCATGGTACAGGAAGAATTGAGAGGTCCACATCTTCATCTGAAGGCTGCTAGGAGAAGACTGGCTCCTCAGGCTGTTAGGAGGAGGAGGGTTTCAAAGCCCAATCCCACAGTGATACACCTACTCCAACAAGGCCACACCTCCTAATAATGCCACTCCCTGGGCCAAGCATATTCAACCCAGCATACCAACCAAAGTCAAACTGGGGAGGGAAAAGTTTATTTCATCTTAGACTTACAGTCCATCACTAAGGGAAGTCAGAGCAGAAATTCAAGCCAGTAGCAGGGGAACAAGGCTTGATTTGACTTGCACAGACTCATTATCAACTAGCATTGTTATGCAGGACTGATCTACCTGTCTAGGGATGGTATACCCCACTGTGAACTGGGCCCTTACACATCAATCATGAATCAAAACAGGCTCTTATAGACAGGGCTATTGGCCAATCTATTCTGGGCACTAGTCAGTTAGGGCTCCCTCTTTCTGGGCTATGACAACTTGGCAATAAAGACTAGCACAGACAGTGATTGGTGATGAGGACTGATATTAAAATAAGATATAGTGATAGTGGGAAATATTTCTAAGAATGTAGCACTGAACTAATGACAAGAAAGCAAAAAGGAAGGGCCTCACTATGGTCTCAATCAAAATGTTCCCATGGCTCATGTTTGAATGCTTGTTCTCAAGATGCTGGATCTATTTTTGGAGGTGGAGCCTACCTGGAAGAAGTAGGTCCTTGTGAGTGGGCCTTTAAAGGTTGTGCCAAAGCCCCTGGTTCTGTCTCACTGCTGGCACTTTCCCTGTTTCCAGGTCTGTGGCTGTTCAGACAGTCTCCACCACAGCCTCTGTGCCTTCCCCATTTGGCTGGAGGAAAGTCCTTTGAAACCATGAGCCAAGATAAATGTTTAGTCCCTAAGTTGTTGCTTTCAGATACTTTCTCACACAACTGTGACATTTGCTGACAGGGTCCTGAAAAAGGGTAGTTTGTCATGTTATTAGGGAACTAATTCTAAAACAGCCCATCCCATGCATCAGGGCAAGAGGACAGACAGTTATGAACTGGGATGCTGTGTTCATACGTAGCATGAGAGCAGAGGAGGGGATCTGAAGGTGATGTTTGCATTCAGACCTTGTAACTCACGGCTTTACCTTCTTAAAATAATACGCTTTGTGTTGATCTATTACATCATCTGCCTCCTCTGTATCCACCTCACTCTGATCTTTTCAGCCTCCATTTAAACATGCACATAATACCAATATGTTCAAACACATGCCCATATTCTCCGATCCCTTAGCTTGTTCAGACTGGAAAGATTCTCTGTGCTTGTTCCCTTCTCCTCCCATCCCTCAGTACACGCCTGTCTGCCATTATTCTAGGTTTTGCTTGAAATTCTCCAAAGTGAAAAATGATCACCCTATCCTCTGACCTTCCTACCATCAACATTTGCCCTTGATAGCCCCCTTGACAGAGTCTCCCTGACTGTAACACCCCACATTCTCCTGCCTTTCCTTTTGATCTTAGCCAGGCAGCTCAGTTTCAACAGCCTTTTACAGACAATGCTTGCCTCTGTTCCCTCCTTTACCAGTGGCTCCAAACTTTGAATGTGCTCCAGAAACATCTAAAGGATGATCACTGGGCATGATGCTGAGCCCCATCTCAGAGGTTTCTATGTAGTGAGGATTTTTTTTTTTTCTTTTTCGCACTCTGTCAGATTTCCAGATGGTTATTACACTGTTGGCCGCCGGGACTATACCTAAATACCCATGCTATTAAACATCATAGTTCCCCCAGGCTCAGGATTAGTTCCCTTCTCCTTTTGCTCTCTCTTCTGGTTGGTGACTTTATAGACATGCCCATTTTCAGTTATCTGCTTGGTTTCAAGTACACAAACTTGCATTTCAATTCCTCACTTCTTATCTTAGATGTAGAGCTTAAATAGAGTGAAGTCTCTTTCTGCATGACTCAAATTACCTAAAACTCAATGTGGTTCTTTAGGTGAATTAGTAAGCTCATTTCTTCATCAGGATTCACCTCCAAAAAAAAAAAAAAGTCTCATCCATTGTATTGTGGGGATACCTCTCTCACTGTGTCTAAAACTTTAATAATTCTTCATATTGTACCTCCTAGATATCTCTTCACAAACACACATGTGCTGGGTGTTTTATTATAATATATGTGATAGGGATGGGGGAGCCCCAGCTTTGGGGCAGCTAAGAATGAGACTGGAAGGAAGGATAAAACCCCTGCTGGGTGGAAAGTAACTTGAAAAACCCACATGGAATGGGAGCCAGACATAGGCAAACAAAGATCATAGCAAACAATTAGAACTAAGGAAGCAGCTAAGGACGAAGTGTACTTCATACCCACAGCACCTTTTATCCGCTGAGAACCTCCTTCCCTGCCACCAACGTGGGATTCAAAGGAGAACACGGACAGGGCTGGGAATGCTTTGGGTATTTCTCTGCACCAGATGTGACAACGCCCTAGGTAGTGGTCTTTGTTTTATACTTCCTTAGAACCTGTGTGTGTGTGTGTGTGTGTGTGTGTGTGTGTGTGTGTGAGAGAGAGAGAGAGAGAGAGAGAGAGAGAGATGCATGCTTGCGCAGCAGCTAATCAGGGCCTGCGTGGCTCTATATATTAGAGAATACAAGCTTCTATTCATCAGACTTCTGGGATCTGTAGAGGCAAAGAAAAGGAAGACTGCCCTTGAAATTAGCAACGGTCTCATCTGAGACTTGCCACCCCTCAAGCTTCTGTATCAGGCAGGGAACTCACTCTGCCTACCATTGCTTCAGCCTCCAGGACTTGACCTGCAGGCACAGGACTCATCCCGCACCAGCCTGAGACGCTGCTCTGACGAAAACCAGAATTCACTCTTGCTGGAGGTATGACTTGCTAATGTTTTTTGCCTTCCAAGACCCACCCGACACCTGCAACTCTAGCCCCAAATACCTTTGGGAGCTCTAATACTTCTTCAAGATGAACCACTCATAACATGTCTTACCACTCTTGGCTAGCATCCTGCTCTACCAAGAGTTTAAATCTCTTACTGTCCCATTGCACTGTCATTCCACAAGTGGCAACCTACTTTCCCATTGAATTGTCAATCCTGTACTAGTAAAGTTCTCTTTGTATGATCATCTCTCTCCCTCTGCCTGCCAAATTTGTACGGAGAGCAAGATAAGAACCTTTTGGGAGACAGGAAAACCAACCTCCTCACTTGTCCAAATTGCCATTCTCTTTCCTGTGACTCTAACCACAGAAAGTTTGTCTTCTCTCAGAGTGTGTCTTCATACGACCCAGAAGTGTCATTCCACAAGGTTTGTAATATACCTCTGCCTGAATGTCACTGATTTCCCAATATTTACAGAAAAAAAAAAAATCCCTATGGCCTTGAATGGTCTAATACAGTGTTTCTCAAGCATCCCATGCTGCTACCCTTTAATGTAGTCCTTCATGTTGTGTTGATCCCCAATCATAAAATTATTTTTGCTGCTGTTTCATAACTGCAATTGTATTACTGTTGTGAATCATAATGTAAATATCTGATGTGCAGAATATCTGATATGTGACCCCTGTGAAAAGGTCATTCCACCTAATGGGGTTGAGCCCCACAGGTTGAGAACCACTGGTCCAGCATCTGTCTACCCATCTCTGTCTCAGTTCAGTTTACTCCTTTCTCTCTGCCCTCTAAAGCTTTGGGCTGTCTTAGTATCTTAACTCTTTCGGCCAAGACTCATCAAGGGTATTTTCCCTATCACATTCTTCTTCCATAATTCTAGCAATGCCTCATATTCTCTTAACTCCTCTCCTGGTCTAGGTACTTCCTCTGATAAATGCTTTCCCAGCACTAGACTCCTTTGCTCCAAAGCTATTTTCATAGTTTGCAAATATCCATTTAGTTGTGTGGATGTCTCATTAAGCCCCATCCCCCCTAGTCTTTAAACTCCATGAGGTAAAGATAGAGTTTGTGGTTTCTCACCAGGACCTCTCCAGGGTCTAAGCAACATTGACATAAAGAAAGTCTTCACTAAATATATGTTGAATAAGTAAATAGGATTGACTGTTTACTTTTTAAACAAGGAGCGTATCCCTGGTTTCATAAGAGAGCTTTGCTGTGAGCCTTGGGGGCTCTACTTCAGCATCAGAATTTCATTAGCCGGTATCAGCATCTTGGTTATTGTTATGCAAAAGCTATAAGTGTTATCCCTGAAGGTTGTATTTCCCTTAGACTCTCCTAGGAAATGTGAATGTGCATGTGTGTGTGCGCAGGCTGCAGATATTTAATATTAACTGACCTCCCTCTGTGTTGCTCAAAAAGCAAGTTGTGATTTGCCACCACTTTAATTTTCTTACTAATATTGTACCATGATTTCTGAATCCTCAATGGGTTTAAAGCAGCCGTAAGAGAATATAAGAAGTAAAATTTGATTGTGCCCAGAAAATTGGCTTGCATATGAGACAAATAGCTTTGGTTTCTTTTCTCCATTTACTGTACTGCAATTATCTGAAATCCAAACCTCATTGGATTGCAAGAAACTGCAGCGGCTTTAATTAATGCTTTTGCCAGGGCTCCTATTGATTATTGCAAATGTCTGCACGTCTCCCTGAATGTTGCTTCTGAGGGTTCTGGATACTTCAAAGAACTCTACTGTTGCTGCAAGAGAGAGCTCATTACAGCCTGTGTGATAAATGACCTCTCTGAGCTTCGTTATCCAGGTTTTACATCAGCAGAGTCCCATGTTGGTTTCAGATTCCATCCCTGCTCCTTGTTAGGAGAACTTCTGCTTTCCTGCGATGTACCTCTGTGTTTCTGGATATCAGCTCAAGTTTCATTCACAGCCACATTGTTTAGGGGACGCTTGCTTTAAGATCCCTGTGTGTACTAGCTTTCAAATACCATTTTACAATTTGCTAAGCCATATCTTCAATTACCAAGAAAAACCTCTGAGAGGTTTTGGCTTTGTGTTTTGAAAAGGCAAGACATGACACTGTTTTAAGGAATCTCTTCCTCCGTTGGCTGCCTGGGAAGGGAAAGTCAGTTACCCTCAGGGATTTAGCCTCTGGGAGGTCATCCATGTTCTAGTTGGTGGTCCTACACCTATCAACATCCAGGT
>NW_022196910.1:37627111-37646692 GCF_008632895.1 Mastomys coucha
GGGGGGGGGGTGCTGTGGGAAATAATGAAAAAAGATTTAACCAGCTCGTTCCCGAACTTGCACCTCTGCCCTGGCAGCCTGGCCAGCTCTGTGCTGGCGGACAATAGCCAACCTGTTTTTATCTCTTGGAGATTCTGATTCCAAACTCCACGGTCTCTCCACTCAGCTCACTAGGTTCCCACTGGCGAGTTGTTACCACGCCAACCCCGTGCTTCAAATCCCCCATGGCCCTTGTGGAGCACCTCAGGCAAACCTATGCTTGGCCACTGTACCTTTTCTCTTGAACCTAGCTGAGCCACGGTGTGAAGGAAAATGCAACACAAACTTAGATCAGAAACAATGGTAACTCAACCTCTGGGCGCCATGACTTAAACCTAGTCTTGTAAACCTTATTAAAATCTGATTCCTCCCCTGGATCCTTGGGGATAAGCCATGATACTAGGAAACTCTAGCAGCTACATCTTACACCTATGCCAAAAAGGACCCCACTGTCTCCTGCTTTCTCTCTTCCTCTGTCCAACCCGGAAGTCCTGCCTGCTCGCCCAGTGATTGGCTCCTTTATTTATTAGGGGATTGGTTCACAAGAACAGCACCAGACCCATCCACAATAGGTGAGATTAGAGTGAAGGAGTAAAAGAGGGATCGCTCTTCTACACGCACTATCTTCCTTATAATCTTTCTCTGACTTATTAGAATCTAGTTATTTATATTCCTGTCATCTTTAAATTAGTAATTAAAAATACTAGTGATTATAAGCTATGACCACAAGTTGGCTGAATTTTTAACAAGTGTTTTCACATTCTATGAACAAGTCCATTCCTCTAGAAGAAAAAGAAGAGAATAATTGTTTAAAACATACTATACGCATGTACAAGATTCTCAAACAATAGCAAATAAAACAATATACGTACATTTTTTTAAAAAAATATCTCCCTTTTCCTTTTTTTTTTTTTTTTTTTTTTTTTTTTTTTTTTTTTTTGGAATCAGTGCATGCTGGCTTATTTAGGAGAAATATATGTGAACTCTAAAATGCATTATTTATGTTTCCAGTTCACCCAGAGTAACCCCCTTTCAGTCTAATCAGGACCCATAGGTTGTGAAATGCCTAAAGCAAAATCAATTAACACTTAACTGTTCCTTTTCTAGAGCCATATTCTGCTGACCCATGAGCTGTGATCATCACACCCTTGGTGCACACTAATCACGTACAGCAGTCATAGTGTCAAAGGTCAGGTATATGACATGACTGTAAAAATCATAGAGGGGAAACATTTGCAAATGTGTTCCTTTCTCCTTTCAGTGGGGTAGTGTCAGTAGCAGAGCAGTCTCCAGTTCATATCACTGGTGACAGAGAAGGGATCCTACAATATCAGGGTCTCCTTTGCAGCCATGGCTGTCCACAGCTCCGTGGGTGAGCGAGGATATATATCAGCATACTGTGCTCTGTGTTTGTCAAGAATAGCTTCATTTTTAGCTAGGTGATGAGAGATCACTGGGGAAGGACAGAAGTGACTGTACTGACAGTGTGATAGTCAGGTAAGGTGGACGCATGCTGTGAGATATGACAAGGAAGATGGTATTGAATGAATGAATAGGCAGCCTTTTCCATGAGTCAGGGTGGTTTCAAAGATAGTCAACTGTTGGAGCCAAGACAGTATAACAGGGCAGTAATTAAGAGGGAGAACTGCCTGACCACTCAGAGATACAAGTAAGTATTCTCTCTCTCTCTCTCTCTCTCTCTCTCTCTCTCTCTCTCTCTCTCTCTCTCTCTCTCTCTCCCTCCCTCCCTCCCTCTCTTTCCCTCTCTCTCTCTCCCTCCCTCCCTCCCTCTCTCCCTTCCTTCCCCTCTCCTTCTCCCTCACTCTCTCTTTCTATACACACTCTCTGTTTCTATATACACACATATACATATATACATCTTTCTTATACTCTTTCTCTGACTTATTAGAATTTAATTATTATTTATTCTTGTCATCTTTAAATTGGTAATTAAAAATAAATATTAGTGATTATAAGCTATGACCACAAGCTGGCTGAGTTTTAACAAGTGTTTTAACATTGTGTAAACAAGTCCATTCCTCTTGAAGAAGGAGGGGGAAGATGAGGAGGAGGAGAACCTATTTATTAAAGCAGTCTACTGGTTAGCGTTTTTTTGCAAACTTATTCAAGATTGTGAACCTGTGGTGTATTCTTTTGAAAACTGTCCAGAGTGAACAATCTGTACTGCTTTGGGGCATATCTAGAATAGAAAGACAGCCATTACGTTAGAGCTGAGTTAATGACTGAAACAAATGACAGAACTGGAGCAAAGCTGCCAACTGGCATCCAAGTCTCCATTAGTGGGTCTACTTTTCTCTGCCCACCCACTAGCCCACCCAAGATAGACCTCCTACTGGTATGAGTAGCATTTTTCTAGTAACCCTCATCTGCCTGTCCTTGGACTTCTCAAGTTTAGCAGGATTTCTCAGTTCCATCTCATGTCTGCCTTACTCCAAACGCTAGATATTAACTACTGAATTGGGTTTTACTTCTGGGTATTTGAACTGAGTGTTAAAAAACACTTTCTCTAGTGTATAATCTATTACTCTTCCAAAGGACTCTGAAAAAAATGTTCTATTGTCTTTGTACACACATTTTGTTTTAAAAAAAAAAAAAAGAACAAAAAACTTCCTATCCATTCACTAAAACATAATACTGCGATGTAAGCTATGAAGCTCACATTCTGAGAATCACATTATTAGGAAAATAATTCCAAAAGTTGTGTTACAGCCCTATTGTAGACAGTGGAGAAATGAACATGAAAGCTTTCATGATGACTACTCATAAGAATAATCTCTTGATTGCGTGTTTTATGATAGAAGTCCTTGATTTTTTTCTCCACGTTTTTCTTACATGACATTATAAACATCCATTCCCAGCTGTAACAAACATCTGCCTTTATGCTGGCTAGTTTCTTAAATCTCCTCTTTTTATTCTATTTATTTTTTGTTTCTATAACATTTCTACTATATTCTGGGATTAGGCTTCTGCTTGTATCTTCATTTTGTCTTTTTAGTTACTATATATTAATTACATAAAATGAGTTTCATTATGAGATTTTATTCAAGTCTACACTGTATTTTTATTGGATATTTTATTTATTTATATTTCAAATGTTATCCCCTTTCCTGGTTTCCCCTTCAGAAACCCCCTATCCTATTCCCCCTCCTCCTGCTTCTATGAGGGTGCTGCCCCACCCACCCATCCACTTCTGCCTTCCTGCCCTGGCATTCTCCTACACTGGGGAATTGAGCCTTCACAGAACTAAGGGCCCCTCCTCCCATTGATACCTGGCAAGGCCATCCTCTGCTACATATATGGCTGGAGTCATTGGTTACTCCATGCATACTCTTTGATTGGTGGTTTAGCTCTTGGGAGCTCTGAGGGGTCTGGTTGGTTGATAATGTTGTTTTTTCCTATGGGGTTGCAAAACCCTTCAGCTCCTTCGGTCCTTTCTCTAACTCCTCCATTGGAGACCCTGTGTTCAGTCCCATGGTTGTCTGAGAGCATCCACCTCTGTATTTGTCAGGCACTGTCAGGGCCTCTCAGGAGACAGCTATATCAGGCTCCTGTCAGCAAGCACTTCATGGAATATGCAATAGTGTCTGTATTTGGTGTCTATATATGGGATGGATCCCTAAGTGGAACAGTCTCTGGATTGCCTTTTCTTCAGTCTCTGCTCTACACATTGTCTCCATATTTCCTCCCATGAGTATTTTGTTCTCCCTTCTAAGGACTGAAGCATCCACACTTTGGTCTTCCTTCTTCTTGAGCTTGGGCTAATATCCACTTATCTGTGAGTACATACCATGTGTGTTCTTTTGTGATTGGGTTACCTCACTCAGGATGCATCCATCCATTTGCCTAAGAATTTCATGAATTCATTGTTTTTAATAGCTGAGTGGTACTCAATTGTGTAAATGTACCACATTTTCCGTATCCATTCCTCTGTTGAAGGACATCTGTATTCTTTCCAGCTTCTGGCTATTATAAATATGGCTGCTATGAACATAGTGGAGCATGTATCCTTATTACATGTTGGAACATCTTCTGGATATATGCCCAGGAGTGGTATTGCTGGGTCCTCAGGTAGTACTATGTCCAATTTCCGGAGGAACTGCCCAACTGATTTCCAGAGTGGTTGTACCAGCTTGCAGTCCCACCAGCATTGAAGGAGTGTTCCTCTTTCTCTATAACCTCGCCAGCATCTGCTGTCACCTGAGTTTTTGATCTTTGCCATTCTGACTTGTGTGAGTGGAATATCAGGGTTGTTTTGATTTGCATTTCCCTGATGACTAAGGATGTTGACCATTTCTTTAGGTGCTTCTTGGCCATTTGATATTCCTCAGTTGAGAATTGTTTAGCTCTGTTCCCCATTTTTAATAGGGTTATTTGGTTTTCTGAAGTCTAATTTCTTGAGTTCTTTTTTCCCAAGTAAATCCATTCCTCTATTCTTTTTCATGACCCAGTAAGTTCCATTAGGGTTGCATCCAGGACTATGGGCAGGAAGAGCCGTAATACCTAAAAGAGCTGTTAACATTTAGGAACCTAGGAGAGCTATAATACCTGGGTATCTGAAAGAGCTGGTAACACTTGGGAGTAACTATGGAGCAGAGACTGAAGGAAGGGCAAGCCAGCCTAAATATAGCTATCTCCTGAGAGGCTCTGACAGTATCTGACTAACACAGATGTAGAGGCTCACAGCCATCCATCGAACTGAGTACAGGGTCCTCAGTGAAGGAGTTAGAGAAAGGACCAATGGAGCTGAAGGGTTTGCAGCCCCTTAGGACTAACAACAATATGAACTAAGTAGTACCCTCGGAGCTCCCAGGGTCTCAACCACCAACCAAGGACTGCACATGGAGGGGTCTGATTGTTCAGGCAGCATGTGTATAGTAGAGGATTGCAAAATCGATCATCAATAGGAGGAGAGGACCTCAGCCCTGTGAAGGTTCTGAGCCCCAGTATAGGGAAATGCCAGGGCCAGAAAATGGGAGAAGGCGGGGTGGCAGGCATGGGGAGGGGGGAGGCAACAGGGGTTTGTTTTTGTTGTTTTTGTTTGTTTCTTTGTTTTTTGGAGGGGAAACTGAGAATGGAGAAATTCGCATGTAAGTAAAGAAAATATCTAAAATAAAAAAAAAGAAAAGAAAAGAAAAAGAAACCTAAAAGAGCTGTTTAACACAAGAAGAAAATTTCCTGAGTAAACCGTCGAGAGAAGAAGTCTCGGTGTTCTGTCGTCATTGTGGCCGGCCAGCAAAGGCCCACCGCATCTGTTCACCCAAACCTGCATTTGCATTTCATGCTATAATATGTAAAAGTACATATAGTTATCAGAAGTTATCTTTTCCAGCCAAATTATAAAGGAAAATACATTTTCCTCTATTGTAGTTAGGTAGGATTTCATGGCCAGATTCAACATACAATTCTCATTAAAAAATCATATTGTTCATAAAGAGAACAAGGGAATTAAGTTCTACAACCTAAGTGAGAAGCTTTTTACTGTGACCTTGATTTTGATTGATTTTGTATTTCAGTTTCTTCATTTTCTACTTTAATTCTATAAAATAAGAACTTATTTTATAATAAATTTAGTCTTTATAAACAACATTTCTAAACATGTCTCATCTTCCAATATAAGCTCTCAAAAGCAGTTGATTCCATAATAGATGGGTTTTTGGGTTTTTCATTACATTATTTTCTATTCTTTTATGGGACATTGAGAAGATCCCTGCAACCTTCACAGTATAACAGGACTCAGGAGCCAATGTTGGTTCGAACTTTGGGAGTCTGACCATGGGTCTCTGAGTGGTTTGTTTTAGATGGATTTAAACACAGCACAAGATGATGGAAACCATTCTTGAGGTGATTTTCTCTGTTCTGCACGTACAACGAAGCATACCTAAGTGTCTTTGAGGAATAAAGTAAACTAAATACAGATCATAGTTGACTACATCAAAATTCTCGGAAAATACATATAAAGTACATCTTCCACAAAGACAGGTTCTATAGTTTGGCTGATAAAAAGAAATTTATGAGAAGGGTCTGGAGGAAGGTCTATTGCTGGCACTGGCCACATAGATTGTACAAAGGTAACCATGTTAGAAAGCACACCTACTCTTGCCTTTTGGGTGGAAAATCAGTTTTGTATTCCTTCCCTTGAAGGAACAAACTTGTGTATTTAACAATTCAGTCTGCCTAGTACATGTCTGTGAGCACAAAGTCCTTCATGTCCCCTATACTACATAAATGTGCAAATAAATATATTCAATATATAGCATATTATATAACAAAATGTGGTTCTGCATTCTCCCTCTCTAACTGGTGGTATCAGGACACTGCTGATACACTTAGTGGGTACTGGGCAAAGTCCAGGATAAGAAGTCTATAGTCTGCTCCCTTTCCCCTGGAGCATTAGATGTCTCTATATGACAGAGTGAAGAGGATGAAACAGAGCCTGGGATGGATAGGTTCCACAGGCCTCTGATCAGGCCAGGGATGCCAGGAGTGCCATAGCTCTTAACGGTGGTAATAAAGAGATTTGGGCTACCTGCTTGGGCAGGTAGCCCAGAATTCAAAGTCCTGGGACAGCTACATCAGCAATGGTGGTATCAGTGTCAGCAGAGGTGATGTCAACAGCTCTAGGAGAGTCTCTGCAGGTAATAAGAGCCTGGCCTAGCAGGCAGGTTCAAGATCCAATGTTAAGTGCTTGAAGTAGAGAATCTTTCCCCAAGTGTAACAACTCAGTAAAGACAGCCACTCTCAGATGATCCTTGTGAAATAAGTTGTACGCTTTATTCCATGTGGACAGTGACTATGTGAAACTTGGAGAGTGGGGTGGGATTTAGGGGGTAAATGTTTTCTATTGGCTGAGATTAAGATGTTGGTGATGGTCTGTTTGCATGGGGAAAGACTCCAGGTGCTGCTCATTATGTGATTGACTGCCAGTGGTCACCTCAGTTGGGTGTCATGGTTACATGTTCCAGAGCAGGCACATAGAGTCTGTCTCAAATCTCTGAGATTCCCAGGGTTTGAGCATGCCCACCTCACCAGTTTTTCTGGCACAGTTCTGGTGGCACAGTCCACTTGACCTACAACAAAAAACATTCTGAATAAAATTGGTAGACATTTCCCTAAACAGTTTCCAAATGATAATAATACTTTTAATTTCTATAAAATCACAATAAAACTTCTTGCCTAGTATGGTAGGACCTGCCTATAATAACAGAGTGGATGAGGCAGGAGGATTGATAAGTTGAGGATAAACTTGAGTAGTAAAGGATTCTAGGTAAGCCTATGCTACATAAAAAATAAGTCACTACTAAGAAAAAGAAAGAAAGAAAGGAAGAAAGAAAGAAAGGAAGACAGGAAGGAAGAAAGGAAGGGAGGGAGGAAGGAAGGGAGGGAGGAAGAAAGAAAGGGAGGAAGGGGGGAAGGAAGAACAAAGGAGAGAGGGAAGAAATGAAATCCCTACTTGTTATCCATTTTATATTTTTTATATATTTAAGTTTTATTCATTCAAACTACACATTTATACTGCCTTCTTATATTTTCAGTCTGTGTTGACCTACTTTGGGGTCTATATTCAATCTAAGTTTTTTGCCGTATTATTGTTCCATTATAATACTATTTGTAAAAATAAAGTAGGCATCTAACTTTTATCTTCTCACAATGACTGCCTGCCTCGGTTTTTTACAGAGACTCAACCTTGGCTATCAAAAGCATTCCTTCCCATCTGGCACCAGGAAAAAAAAGATGGCATGCTGAGCTCCATATATATGTGCACATGCATGTGTAGACAGACAACTGTCTCTACATATTTCTTTTTCTCTATAACATATATACATGTACATAAACATTTTTATACACACACACACTTTTATCCTTCTTCTTGCTGGGCATTAGACTCCTCCCCCCAGAGCCTTTCACATTCTAGGAAAGTGCTCTACCACTGAGCTGTACCCATATCCCACCCCTATTGTCTGAGGTATGTCATTATCCCAACTCTAACAGATATGTTGTATGTGTGTGAATACATCAGCACATGCATGTACATTCATACTGTGAACTTGACTCCATTACACACAAAACAAGCAGTTACAATTTGACAGCAACACCTTTCAAAGAAACTTGTACAAGAGTATCCACCCAACATCCTGATCACTCTAAATAATACATCTTTAAGACTTAGTGAGAATTCAATTTACTTGCTTCCTCAATAAGTTCTCTTGAAAATTCTTTTTAGTGTGTGTGTGTTTTAGTGCAGATGGGAGACTGATTTTCAAAGAACTCTCAGGGTAAATTCTTCTGTATATAAAAGGAAGGGAGAAAGAAAGAAAAATGAAAGAAGGAAAGAATAGAAGGAGCCCTCTATCTTCCATGTGTGACTAATGATCTGCGAGATTGCTTATGAGCTTCCAGCTTTGTACATTTCTTCTAAAAGAAGGCTCCACCTGGCCTTAGCATTGTTCACAGATAGATAATGAATTCTGCAGATTATTGAGAACAGCTGGCCAACTGTGGCCTTCTCTACCTGAGACCTCAGCAGGTTGTTAGTCCGGGACAGCTGGGAAAAGCTAACCGACACTGGTATTGAAGAATTAGAGAGATGAGAGGCCTGTTTTCCAGGGCTTGTACTCCAGTGCTTCCCAGAAGCAAATACAATGTACTCTTACAGGTTTTTTGTTGATTTGAAAGACCTGCTCTAATTTGCTCCTTTCTGTGGCCCTTTCAATTAATATGGACCAAAGGAAGTAAACCTCTGTGTGCAACGACATGTAATCTTTTTCATTAGCCTAATTATTTGTTAGGCTTCTAACAAATTTAAAATGTAACATTGACATTTAAACACTTAATATCCTAGAAAATACAGAGGTTAAAAGATGTTGATGGCACATTTTGCACAACAGCTTATAGAGTACAAAATAATAAAAAAAATAAAAAGTAATTGGGGAATTTTTTTTAACTAGCAAGTAGGTTTCAGTTCTTTTAGACAGGCAATCATATTTGCAGAAATATTACAAATTATTAGTTTACCTGCCACTCGTAATCAAGACTTTGGCCCCATCTCAGGTCACCTACTGAGGCTGGGGAGTCAGACTAGAATCCAGCCTCACACCCAGACAACACCCAGCTCTCATTACTCTCTAAAGAAATTTCTTTAAAACACCCACGGTCAACATAGCAGGCCACCTGGTCCCTCACTATTTGAGCCTGCCTTTTCCCCTTTGTATCTTAGCATCTTTCTTTTCTCTTCCAAAGAACATAGGGTGCCCTAGTTTACTGTCTCTATGACTCAACCTCCTGAGAAAAGAGACTGTTCTACAATATTTGGGTACATATCACTAGTTCCCTTTTCAATCTACCTTTAGCCAAAACTCCCACACCTCACCCCCATTTTTCCTCTCTTCTATGTTTATCCTTAATGTTTAGACCCTTCCTTTACTTCCTACCAGCACACTAATTATAATCCCTAACACCAGTGTGGTTTCTTTTCTTTTATTTTTTCCACTCATACCCATAGTAACCGGTACACTGGCATACACAGTGTACCTTCCAGGGCCCCAATCAACTGATACTTGAAAAATGACTATTTGGTAGTCAACAGATATCATTTTAATGATGAGTTTACTGCAGTATGGTACCCATTGCTTCAGACAGTACATAACTTGCAGTAGAGGTCTGGGCTATGGCCTAGTGTCATGAACGACAGCTCAAAAGAAGGAAATAACACTTAATCCCAGTGACAATAGAGTCCCTTCTGAAAACTACCAACACCTCTACTAAAAGTAGAAAAGTGAATTGAATGACAAGACAACAAAAATCTTATCCAACAATGTCTTCCTAGAGAGGCAAGTCCTAGGGCTTGGAGAGATGTATTTTAAATTCTGAGCAATTATAGCAGACAACCCAGGATGATATACCAGTCAAGACTATTAATCATAATTGAAGGACAAAGAAGAACTTCCCAGGACAAAGCAGGCTAAGAGAATTTACAACCACCAAGCCAACCCATAGAGGACACTGGAAGGAATAGTTTTGACTAAAGAGAAAGATAAGCACACCCAAAAGAGTACAGGTAAAAACATATATATGACTTAGACAATTGTGAATAATAGGGAGTACTAAACACACACACACACACACACACAGGAGAGACAGACAGACAGACAGAGAAGAGAGACCTATGAAATTATAGACATCAATAAACACCAAACAGATTTCAATAATAACTCTGGACTGGGTGTGGATAATCTCAAAATCCCTGTACCAAAAGACAAATGGAAGATAATTCCCTTGTTGCATCCAAGAAATATCTCTTGGATATTTCACCGAAGACAGACATTATCTTAGTGTGAAATAATGAAAAATAATCTTCTAAGCAAATGGGATAAAAAGAAGTAAATGAGCATTGCTATTCTACAATCTGGAAAAAAAATAGACTACAAAATGAATCTAGTAAGAAGAGAAAAAAGTCACTTCATACTGATTAAAGAAACAATCCATCAAGAGGAAATTACAACTCTCAACATATTCACACCAAACACAGGTTCACCCAACTTAAAAAAAAAATAAGACAGCTAAGATATAAAGACACAGATTAATGCTAACACAGTTATATTCAGTGATTTCAATACTCCAATCTCTCCACTAGACAGATTAACCAAACTTCCACGCTCCCCTACAAAATAAGCGAACACTGTAATTAAATGATACCATCAGTCAAATGGAGCCACTATTGCTCTGGAAGCACAGTGTGCTTGGAAGGTCAGTACGGCAGCATGAAAAGCCCCACACTAGGTAAGGCCATAGATGTCTTTTCTCTTCCAGCAGTCTGCTTGGCACTTCTTGGTACTATAAAACCTAGCCAGAGGGGGGATGTGTTCTATTTGGTTTGAGACTGGTTTCTATACATCCTGCCACCAAAATGTGTGATATCTTCAAAAATGGAGTCTTACTGTGCAGTTACGGTGGGTAACCAAGAGCAATGTCAGTGGCCTGTATTGTTTCAATGATGCATGGAGTCTATGAGACCCATAGCTGACAGTGAAGTATCCCATATCTTGTACTATAATTTTACCAACATCTTCTGGGAGCAACCTTGTCCTCCATGCCTACACAGTAATTCCATTCTAACTAATTTTTAGAGTTAGACTTTGAGTCAGGGCTGAGGAAGAGCGCTGTCAAAACCATCTTCTGAACAAGACATGTTCTCAAAAATCATGGATTCACAGTTGCCCTGGGTACCTTCACAAGGCTAAACCAGCCAGATTTTAGCGTAGATGGGAGAGATGCTCTCCAGATCCCATCTTTTGCCGAGAAGCTTTGGTGGAAGATAGTTGCTAGCGAGGGAGAATCATTGTTTTGAGGATGTGTTCACTTTCAGGTTTCCCATGCTTCAGTGGTTAACTCAATACCATGTATCTATAGGCAGTGCACTAGCTGGACTTAAGGTATATATTTTTAAAGACATGAAATTGAGAGGAAGAATATTGGGGCCCTATGGGAGACTTGGATGAGAAAAATGGGATTGGATGTGATGCTACTTTATTGCATGCTATATAAAATTCTCAAAAATTAATACAACATATTTAAGATATAAAACATCACTAGCTATCAGATAATCTTAAATTAGACAACCTTGATATTTCATCTTATAGAATATGAGAATGGCTATTAGCAAGAAAAGAAATAGTCAAATGCTGGCAAGGATATGGTGGTAACAAAACTATTTTATGAGTTTATTTAAAATGTAATCAGAACTAAGAGTTTGAACAGAGAAACAAGCACCTTCCACGGTTTAATAGTGTTTCTAACAGAAGCCATTTGTAGTTAAAAGAAAACCCGTGCCAGGTATGAGACACCTTCCATTGAGCTGTGCACAAAAGAGATCCTGTAGTTTTCCAAATCAATGGAAACTATTACCAGTGCTCTTGACTGACCAGCAGGACTTTAAGGGCCAATCACTGAAAACACTATACACTTTGGTCATGGGACATAGAGAAACCAAGCTAAAGCTGAACTGGAAGCTTCTTCCCTAGCCAAAAGTTCCCTGAAGGATGCTGGGAGAAAGAAGTCATCCACAGTCTCACACAGCTGTGCTAAGGATGCATTCCAGCACAGTGTTTCTCAACCTATGGGTTATAACCCACACAGGGTGGCATATTAGATATTCTACATATCAGATATTTCCATTATGATTCATAAGAGTAGCAAATTTACAGTTATGAAGTAGCAATGGCATAAGTTTAGAGTTGTGGATCACCGTGACATGCAGAACTGTATTAAGAGTCATGGCATTAAGAAGGTTGAGAGCCACCTTAGCACAACAGTGGCATAACTATTTCGGGAGTGACCGATTACTTTCTGAATGGATTTGAAGCCTGCACTGGCAGGAAGTCATGCCCAGTTCTGTGAATCTTGCTAAGGTGGTAGGCTTTAGTGGGGAATCTAAATGATCATGTTGTGATGCATAAGTGACCTCAAAAATTCCACCAGAGAACTTCTACAGCTGATAAACAGCTTCAGCAAAATGGACAGATATAAAATTAACTCAAACAAATCAATGGCCTTCCTTTATACAATTGATAAACGAGCTGAGAAAGAAAAAAGGGAAACAACACCCTTCAGAATAGTCACAAATAATATAAAATATCTTGGGGGTAACTCTAACCAAACAAGTGAAAGATGTGGATGCCTTCTAAGGCTCATGCTATGCCCCCATTCTTCATCACAGCAGCATCCTATGACAGCAGATAGAGGTTAATGCAGAAACCCATACCTGGCCCCAGTACAGAAACTAAATGATGGTGATTTGCTAACCGAGACAGTTCTATCACACTATGCAAGGCTCAGGGAACACTTCAGGAGAAAAGACAGAAAGAAAGTAAAAACTAGATAACCAAGATATGTGTAGCAAAAAAATATCTTCTCTGCATGTTACACCTATTACACCCACAAACTCACTGTAAGTCAGGACATCTGCCTGATGTGTGCATCTGACTGACCTGTCGGCATTTTTCCATGAGCTTACCTCCCAGGGCCTGCTACTGGCAGCTGATGGCTTTTTTCAGGGGTGTAGCCACTGATAAGTTTCCTGTGCTCTAGTAAACTGTCTCCTACCAACACTAGGGAAGAAACTAATTAAATCAGCAGTTCACACACACATGCTAAAATAAGAGAGGTATCTGTTGGGAAGAGGGATTTCATCAGGAGGAGGAGAAGAGGAACTTAGGGATGAAAGCATTTAAAATCCATTGATGAAACTGGTCTGACAATGAAAATATATAATACTTTTGTTTTAATTCCTTACAGTGTTTGAACAGGGGGCATAAAGATGATACTTAAAAATTATACTTGCATTTGTAATATTCTTTAACCAAGAAATTATTCCAGATAATGTCTTAAACCTTAAACTACTCTCTAAGCCACCATAGTAAACAAATAAACAAATAGTTATTATCCTTTACTATTCGTTCTTCTGCTACACCTATCTTCTGAATGGACGCTATTTCAAAGTTCATAAAATATCTGATGCTTCTATAGGTATTAAAATATTTTATTGGTTAAAGTTGGAATTAAAGTAATTTGTTGAGGGAGCTGAGAGGTGGCCAAGTAGTTGAGAGCACTTGCTAAGGACCCCCGTTTGGTTCCCACAACCACTTGGCAGCTCTCCATCATCTGTACCTCCAGTCCTGGGGATCCATCACCCTCATCTAACCTCCACAGGCATTGCACGAATGTTGCAGACACACATGTAGACCAAATGCTCATACCCATAAAAAGCTTTAAAGCATAATTTGTTGGTATCAATTCTTGGTGTACCTGTATGAATGTTCTAATCCTATTGAGTTTAAATGACATTAAAATATCATCCGAAGAATATTGGAAAACAATAACTACCTTCAAAATAATTTTTTCATGGCAGACTCATGAAGACACAATTAAACAGAACTTAACATACAAAATAGCTTTTGTTTTTTTATTATTGTTCATTGAAGCAAAACTCACAAATTATGATGAGAATATCCTACGGAAAACTTCCTTCAGTGAAGCCATTTCTGTTTCAGTTGGTGTCACTTCTGTCCATCTGTGACAGATGGCTAGGCTGCAGGCCTTCCTGGTGGGCTGGCACTAGTCTTGTCCAATATTTAAAATGAGATAATATTATTTTGACTACAAAGACTCACACCAGAATACTTACTTTTTCTTTACATAAGTATAGAAATACACAGACATATATGAGCTGACTACTCCTATATATATAACTATATTCTTAGAACTGCTATTCTAGGCAATCCACAGAGCCTGTACCATTTGCTGTTTAAGTGCAGTACACAGGAGCTTAGACACAGTTTCCTCAAATGTCCCTCAATGTGGTCATGCACCAAGCACCCATAGTACAGCCCAGTATTCCCATATGTCCCAGAATCATGCAGAGCAAAGGGCTCATCTTAAATTTGTGATGAGGCTTCTTAATCTTCCACATCTACACAAAAGCAAGATTCTTCATCAGGATTCAAAATGTGATCCTGTATACACAGCTGCCTCGGCTTTCCAAAGCTCTCAAGAAAAAATATAAACTAGGTGTTTAGGAGAAAGAAGAAGGGTGTTATGTGTGATGTTATATGGGCCATAATTTACCATAAATGTGCTATGTAATAATTACCTGTGAAGGTAATCATACCATTTTGAAATGTTACAAAAATGAGAACTTCAGAGAAGATAAGTCCCTTTTCAAGTTAACTTACTCCTGGGTGGTCTCTGTCCAATTTCAGTAATTTGTTATAGTATGAAAACTTCAATGGGTTATTCATTAGGTTGAATAAAATAATATCTTTAAAAGACACTCCTCACACATGTTATACCATGGTCCTACTAAATTTTAAGGAAGCTTAGATAAGAGGAAAAAAACGGAGATGCCAAAAACAGATCCTGATAATTACTATTCCTTCAGGAGCAAATGCTGCCATGGACCCAGCCTGAAACGCATCAGTGTGTAGAAAGGGAGGCCTGTCACTCAGCAAGTATGTGGGTGACATTTTTCTACCTTCTATTTTCCTCTGGTTCATAAGCACAAAATTTAAATTGAACAGAAAACCCAGTGTCCGTCTTGATACCACGTGGATAAATAGAGAAAATTAAGGTGTGACAGTTCTTGCCACAAACATTTTTATGGCATCAAAATATTTGATGTTGCAGATGGAAATTCCAAACACTGAAATGAAAGTAGAAAGTTGTGGACAGAGGTCAAATGTGATCCCAGTCCTGGAAATCAAAAGACTGCTCAAAATCCGGGCCCCAAAATAAAAATGAAGCAAAAATAAAATAAAATAAAATAAAATAAAACTGAAGCAAAAATAAAAAATAAAATAAAATGAAAATAAAGCAAAAAAAAAGCCAACCTAAATCTAAGTATCAATGAGAGTACTATTTTTTTAATGAGATGAAAACGCAGTTGTATCAGAATAAATCAGGTTTAGAAACTGAGACTGTATAAGCAAATGAAGAATTGGTGCAATTGTTCCTCTCTTGTCTCCTCACTCCCTAGATCCTAATCAACTGCAAGTCTCATTGGTTCTGTGTGGGGCACATGGACCGTGCCTAAGGCTGAAACCTCAGGGAATCCCATAACTCAGAGTATCAGGCATTGGAACCAGCTCCCTCCAAAGCTCTACCTGTCCTGGGACACATAACCATGGCACCCCACTGAGAGGACGACAACCGGTAGGTCACATAGCATAGAAACCTACAGTTCTCCATGCTAATGAGGTGACTAGAAAGGCTCCCAGTGTTTAGCCAATGAGCTTCCCTTCCTGGGCATCCCTTCCTGCGAAAGGTATTTATCTCTAGTTCACTCTGAGTAAGACCTGTATACATTTACTTCAGCCACAAATAAAGCAGTTTGGACAAGCAAGGACCATCTTCTTCATCAAGGATCGCCCTGAGGTTGGGGAGGGGAGGGGGCAGCCTTTGTTATAAAGAGCCATGCCTAAATCTCCCAGAGAAGGCCTTTCTTCCAGCCCCTCTGTCCAGTCCCTGGCTCAGCCATCCCCTTCCTGCTCGGTGCATAGAGGAGTGCACACTCCTGGACCATTGTTCTCAACTCTTCTAGGTCTCCTGTGTCTGCGTACACAGGAGATTGAGGACCACACCATCCTTCCTGGAGCCCACTATTTTCAAGCCAGGGAAACACAGGCTGGGACCCCCTATCTTGGACTGCATTCGGCCTTCCCTGAGTGGCATGCAAGTAGCACTCCGCAGACAGGCAGCCCAACAGTTCTGCACAATTCAAACTGTACCCAGGCACTAGCTGCTTCTCAGCCTCCACAGCAAGGTGGCTCATGCAGGAGGAGCTGAAGTAGGCAAGTGAGCTTCCTGGAGATAGCCCACTGTTTTGCACAGCTGAGATGAGGCACAGCCCCAGGGCTTTCATTCTAGGATTGCTTCTTGCTACTGCGGTGCCTTCTCATGGTGTGATTGGACATGGGAAGATCCTCACTGCCTGTAGCCTGGTATGATTACTTCGTGGGTGATAGCTCACTCTGTCGGACAAGTTTCCTGCAGATCAACATGAAGACAAGCTTTCATAAAATAATATCATTTAGATGAATTAATGATCCTATGGAATTCCTGATTTGATTTAAATAATTTTAGGAAAGTTAAGGTAGTTGACCAAAAGTTTATGGAGTTGGCTTGTTTTGACAGAAAGATATAATAAAGTTAGAATCAAGATCTAGGGATGTGGCCACAGGTTTTGCTGTTCACCATAAAAAGGCAGGATTATGAATAAAGAGTGAATAATTCTGTTATAAGAGTAGAGGATAGCCAGTTTAGCTGAACAAGATTTTAAAAATAAGGCATAATATAGATGATGATCTGTTTCTATAAATACAAATTTCCATCAGCTAAACATAGGAAAAGAACTTGGTACTATAGAGTGATTTGCTTAAACTTTGTTAATCAATGGCAAAAGAATTATTGCTTTGGGGTTACATTGAACTTGTGGAGAGGAAGATAGTTGGGAAATGTTTAGTTGGGTATGAGTTTCAAAAGAATACATAATCAATAACCCTGTTGTAACTTCCTTTTGGGTAATGATTTTAATGTGTTTTTGAAGAATATGCTTTTGTGGTGATTGTTTTTAGAGAATATGCAACTTGAGGCTATGAGGTAATCATTTTCTTATACAAAGAACTTTGTGTTATGTGGTATATATAAAAAAGGCTAAGGGAAAAAATAAAATTGTTGGTGTCAACTCATTGAAGTAAGCTCCATCCACTCACAGCATATATGTGTGTATGTGCATGTGCATATATATATATATATATATATGTATGTATGTAATGTTGTTTGGACTGTATGTATATATATATATGTATGTATATGTATATGTATATATGTAAATATGTGTATGTGTGAAGTTGTTGGAGCTTGTCTTGCTTCATCTACTCAGTGTGTGTTTGTGTGTGTATGTGTGCATGCGTGTGTGTCTGTGTCTGTGTCTGTGTGTGTGATTTTTCCCTCCCTTTCCATTCTCTAGTTCTTAGCTGCCAGCAGCAGCAGCTTCTGTCAGTTACTATCAAAACTAGCTGACCAGTGTTGGCCCATGTCAGCTGCTATCAGCACCAGTCCCCAGTTGCCTATTCCACACTCGGCCCTCCTCAGCTTACTCTGGTGTGGAAGCTGCCAAGGCACTTTCATCTTACATTCAATGAATGCTAAAGCAGTCTGTGAGTTCATGCTCTCTCTCCTGTTTTATCACCCCCTTGCAATGCTGTACTCAGCCCTGGGGTCCTGTGGGAAATATACAGTCCATTTGCCTTTCCCAATCTTTAATATGCTTCCATTTATAGAACAAAAGTTGATGCCCTTCAGTGGCCACAGGACTTTCTAAAAGATGGCCACAATTTATGTCTCTAACCTCAATTGCTGTCCTTCTCCATACTCAGTCTGACTTGAACATGCTCTCTACAGTCCAGACTAATGTGTTTATACACAGAGGACCTTCGCCTGCGGAACTGTTCTCTAAGGTGTTCATCCGGACTGCTCTCTCCCATGGCTACCGGATATTCTGTAAGGTACATTATCAGCACATTATCAGCAGGACTAGTAATCAGTCAAATTAAGGGGTGCACATCCTGGGCAACACCACACCCTCCCTCTTCCTCCCTTGTATCTTTTCTCTCTGCTTAAGAATCGCCCTTGGTCCTGTGAAGGCTCTATGCCCCATTGTAGGGGAATCCCAGGGCAGGGAAGCAGGAGAGAGTGGGTTGGTGGACAGGGGGAGGGGGAAAGGAATAGGGAGTTTTTCGGAGGGGAAACCAGGAAAGGGGGGAACATTTGAAATCATTTGAAATGTAAACAAAGAAAATATCTTAAAAAAAAAAAAAAGAATGCCTCTTCAGAAAAGCAGCTCTTTGTTATGCTATTTAAAATGCCACTTGTCTCTAGAAACCCCATCCCCCTTCTTCCATTTATTTTTTACCTTAGCATTTATCACGACTTGACAAAGCACAGTATTTCATTTAACGTAAAATATCATTAATTTTAAGGCTCGTCATTTTAAAAGCACCCTACTGAGAAAGACACAGCCAATTAAGCTGTGATGCATCACCAGTTGTAAGAGGCATCTTGACTTTAAAGATGGCAAATTGTGAAGACATTGTATTTTATAAATCAACAAAACATCTTCATTCACTTATTATTATCCCCATCACCATTAGAATTAAGCTCCAAAAAAGTGGGGCTGCTTTATCATTCCGTTTTGGTTTTTGTTTTTGTTTTTATTTTGCTTTGTTTAGGCAAACTGAACAATGCTGAGACTTGTGATTCCAGAAGACTCTTTAGCTTGTTCTCTTGTTCTCTCGCTTCGCTTCTCTCTTGCCCTCTTGGGCTCTTCCCTTCCCTCTTCCCTTCCTCCTCTCTCCACATGTTCATGGCCGGCCTCTTCTCCTCTACTCTTTCCCTCTCTCTGCCTTTCTTTGCCTCTACTACTCTCTTAACTTCCCTCCCCATGCCCTAAATAAATTTTATTCTATACTAAAAAGAAAAAAAAGTCTTTAGCTGAATGAAATCAAATCAAAATGCCTTACAATTCCTCATTTCACATATAAGAGATTGGAAAGTTGGTAGCTTGATATTTTAAAACTGGCCCTATCAATGGTCAGTCATAGGTGAGAAGGTGAGAAGGACTCATGAGCTCCACCCCTCACTGCTGAACTCCTGATAGATTCAGGAAGGCGAAGGAGTCATGTCTTGAGTTACATACCCACTACTGGTCCCACAGGCTCCATGGATAAGGGCAAAGCCTCACACAGAAAGCCCTGGTAAAAATCTGTGGGTCACAAAACAAAACACATAGACAGGAGTGTTAGAAAGATGTGTGGGAAATGGTGTGGGTAGACAGGGTAGAAGGAATTAAGGAGGGGTTGGTAACAGTAATCAGTACTCATAGTATGCATGAATGAATTGTCAAAGAACAATAGAGCTAACTTTCTTTTTTTTTTTTCTTTATTTACATGTAAATTTCTCCATTCCCAGTTT
>NW_022196910.1:37647042-37654220 GCF_008632895.1 Mastomys coucha
CCTGGGAGCTCTGAGGGTACTACTTAGTTCATATTGTTGTTAGTCCTAAGGGGCTGCAAACCCCTCATAGAGCTAACTTTCTAAAACTTAAAAAAAAAAAGTTTAGAAGTTGATACTTCATCCTTGAAATTTGTAATCGAATGTTAATTTTTAAGTAAAATGCTATGCAATTTAAGATTAAAGGGTATTATGTTCAATAAAGACCCAACTAGATACTTAAAGACTATAATTTGATCCTAAACATACACACACACACAGACAGTTGTTGAAATATAAAGTGAAAAAGACCCAAAAAATATTATTAAACTCCTTTCTGCCTTTTACATGAACTAGATAAAAATCTTTATGTTCACATGTTAAGAAAGATCACTATTGATGCTCACATTCTTGCTTTACTCATAAGAGCATCTAAAACATCCAAATACAGTGACACCTGACTGGTAAAAGTCACATACACAGAGAACCTTTGCCTGACTCCCAAAGAACAACTTCTTGAACTATGTGTCTTGGCACTCTTCAGTCTGCACAAACAAAACAAAACATAAACATAAACAAAAGACTGCTTAACTTAAGCAAATGCAAACCTTGAGTGGAGCATGGCTCCCTGGCAAGGTTCCCACATCCGATGTCACAGTAACCATGGCATTGTGGTCCAAACATTCAGAACCCATGAAAGAAAAAAGCTCCCAGGAGTCCACACAAACAAAAACTTCACTACACTGAAATAGACTATTGAGAATTTTGTGTATCAGGATTTTTGTTTTGGCTAAACTCTAAGATAATTATGTTTTACATTAGTAAGAATTTCAAAATGGAAATTAAAACACAACAAAGGAACACATTCTCCTTTGTTTTCTAATTGAACAATTGATATAGGTGATCTACTGATTGTGAAGACAAAATGCTAGAGAAAATCTTAACAAAATATTTTTGGAGGATCTCATGCTGACGTAAAGCAAAGAATAATCTCCAGGTACTCAAAAGTCTTTGAAAACTGTAGTCATCCTAAAAGAAAAGTGAGGATTAGTGGTATGGCTTGGCATGGCAAGGCACCTGCTGCTGCCAGCTGATGATTTGAGTTTGAGCCCCAGGATTGACATAGTAGAAGGAAAGAACCATTTTCTGCAAGATGTCCCTTGATTTCTGTGCCTGTACATGTAAGCAAATGCACACACATGTATGGGAGGAGAGAGAAAGGGCGGGAGATGGGAAAGGAAGAGAAAAAGAGAGATTTTTAAAAGAAGGTGACACCGAAAACTGAAAGTGTTCTACCCTGACCAATTCTGATATTCCTCTGCAAAACTTCCAGGTCTCTTACAATGTTGCATTTGACTCCCAGGAAACAGAAGGTAGAGGCCTGGCTTACCCAGTTAGGAAGACAAAAGAAGACATTTAGGTAAACACTCCACCAGCTATCCCTCAATACAATAATAAATAAGGGGAAAGCCTATAATTCTAGTCTTTATGCACTGCCTTCTCTTTAAAACTTTCTAAATAAAATACAGGTATGCTAACATTTAGACAGGACTTAAAGTATACATTTTTATGAGAGTTTGGAGGAAAGAGGAATAATACAGAACAGGCGCTGATAGCTTGCCACTGGGTACCCTTTCCCAGGCTTCCTTTAGCTTCAGGCCCTGGCTTGCTGTCAAGGATCACTTCTCCTACTTTGATAATTTGGGTGGAGCTCACTGCTATCCCCAGCACTGATGGATGACATTACATCTGACCTCAAGGATGAGTGTCAGCCATGGCTACAGCAATGGGTGTCAATCAGAGGCAGAGTTCTCCTCAAGGCTTTTCCTAAAGCAATAGATAGATACATTAATTCTGTTAAGGGAATAGAATGAACGTCTACAGCCACTGGATGGAAGTCATCTTGTACCATAAGGAGCAAGCCTTCCTCAAAATGGAGCCACAGCAAAGTAAGAATTCCCTAAGATAGGGAAAGAGAAGGCAGTATCATCCAAGTCCTTCATGGACTACACTGGAACCTCTTTGGATGGATCAGGAGTATGCACCAAAAGCATGTTCTCCTGAATTCCTTAAAGCAGTGGTTCTCAGCCTTCCACAACCAATACCACAACCCTTTAATATAGTGCCCCAAGTTTTAGTGACACCCCCAACTGTAAAATCATTTTATTGCTACTCCATAACTGTAATTTTGCTACTGTTATAAATCATAGTGTAAATATCTGACTTGTAGGATATCTGATATGAGATCCCTGTGAAAGAGTCATTTGACCTCCAAAGGGGTACCGATTGACAAATTCAGAACTGCTGCCTTAAAATATGACAAGCAGGATATTGTGTAGTGGAGTAGGTACACAGCTGACGTGTGGCCAAACCGCTTGCTCTGGGCCGGCTAAGTGAACTGCTGGCAACTATTCTAAACAGTGACTACATCATGCTTATTGTTAACTATCTTGACAATTCCAGTTCAGTTCATATAACTATTCAAAACCCTTTCAATAACATATAAAGTATGATTTAGAAGCATGAATATAGCAACAGTAAAGATAGCATTTGTTGGGTAAAAGAGACTGAAGCACTGTGTGCTGGCATATGCCTTCGGAAGGCTAAGACAGGAAGATTACAAATGCAAATATAGCCTAAGCAGAACAGCCCTTTTCTTCATTTTACCATGAAATTCGGCCTGAGCAAATAATTTGTTCCGTTGCAATTAGTTCACTTTTGTAATAGATGAAAAACTTTAAAAAACTTCTCTATCTATCTATTTAATATTACAAGTATTAAAAGCAATTCTACCTACAAAAACACCTTTTGCTTAAGCCATTTTGTGTCAGGGAATAATAATACATTATGAGTATTTCATAAATCTAAAAGATTAATACCCCAAATGGTTCTAATATTCTGTGCTGGTTTGAATAGAGTTGGCCCCCATAGTCTCACATGTTTGAATGCTTGGTTCACGGGGACTGGTACAATTAGGAGGTAGGACTTTGTTGGAATAGGTGTGTCACTGTGGGGGTGGGCTTCAAAGTCTCCTAGTGCTCAAACTTTGCCTAAATGGAAGAGACTCTCCTCTTGGCTATCTGCAGAAGACAGTCTCTTCTACCTGCCTTTGGATCAAGATGTAGAGTTCTTGGCTTCCAGCACTAAGTCTGCCTACATGCTGCCATGCATCCCACCATGATGATAATGGACTGAACCTCTGAAAGTATAAGCCAGCTCCACCAAAATGTTTGCTTTTGAAGAGTTTCCTTGGTCATGGTATCTCTTCACAGCAATAATACTCTAAGACATATTCCATGTTTGGCATAGTTCTATTCCTTGTTAAACATAACTACCTACTCAATTGTCATGTTAGACAAGAGGAACTTTGCCATTTATATCCTCTGAGGCCCAAACTACTTTAATTTTATTTGTTATATCAAATGATCTCAGTGCCCAGAAATAATGACCAATAGCTTTTCAAGTTAAAGTGATATTTCTCAGGCTTCCATGTTGTCTGATAATTTTACTTTATAAGAATAACATGTACATCTTTTCACATTATTTTAATATAACATTTTTACTAATTCTGTGAGAAATGTATACATTGTATTTTGATCATATACATTCCACAACTCGCTCTAACTTCTGCCAGATGCACCCACTACCTCCTTCCAAACTTGTGTCCTCTTTATTTTTATTCATAACCTAAAAAGTTCAATTTATGCTGTCCTTATACTCATGAGTATGAAGCCACCAGCTGGGGCATGGTCAACCTACTAGGGGCCACTGCTTAAAAATAACTGACTGTCCCTTCCCTAGAAGCAATCAACTAGCACTATGTTTGAAAAGCCTATGAAAACCTACTACTTTCCAAAGTGTACACACACACACACACACACACACACATACACACATACCATACATATGTTCATATATATTCATATAAAAGAGAATATTTGAAGTTATTCTACATGGGGGATAATGCTCCTCCAAGAAACCACGAGTTTCCAGTGCCAGTAATGGAAATCTCCTCCCCTCTGGTTGTTGATCAAGGTGTCCTGAAGTCCTCCAAAACAATCCAGGCTGGTACCACTGCTCTAGATTTCTCACCAGAACTTGATGGTAACACTCTGTTGCTGAAAACTACACACACTTTGTCCACATAAAAAAGAACCCAGTTGGTAATAACTAAGAAGCCCCCTCTCTGATGACTAGCTTTCACAGCACTGGCAAGTGCTTTAGAGCCAGCTCCAGGGATAAAACCGTTAATTGTCTTGCCCAGCTATGAATCCTTCTATATTAACAATTGTTACTTTAAAGGAGTCTCTGATTCATATCTTAAAGTAGCATTGATTACCATCCCTGTGTTATTCAATGCAATCCAGAACCTAAATCATTTTAGGAAATAGGCTAGGCCACATGCCAAAAGATCAGTTATGCTAGACAATATGAGAATGAAGGGATCAATAATTCTTTAATCTACTTTACTTTTAAAATAATTTATTGTTACATTTGCCTCATATAGTATTACCATGAGATATAATCTTAGCAGTAGCAGCTCTGTTGTGTTTGATTGCTAATAGGAAAGGCAAGAATAGAGGTATTGACAATCATTGATGCAGAAGGTCTACTGGCCCAAACTCATGGTATAAAGCCACCACGTCTTCCAAATATAGTGTTCATCATTTTAATACAAGCTCCATTTACCAACCTGGGAGTGACTAGAAGACATCCTACAAATGTAGCATAATTTAGTTAAGCTTTGACTCAAAAGCCATTAATGTTCATTAGTGTAAGTCGATATCTGTATTATTCAGTATGTATTTTGACTCATTTTTCTGAACAATGTGGACAAATGAATCACTTGTTAGTTCTATATCACATTGAATATGTCTCTAGAGACATCATTAGAAGGTAACAACTGCCGGCCAACTACATGAAATACTTCTTTGCATGAGCTACAATTTACTCATTGAAATATTTCTTAGGCGAGTTCACTTTGAATGCATTTTAGTTTTTGAAGAATTACCAACATTAGTCTTTAAAAGTTACTCCTTGGGGCCTAGGCATATGTATATTATTTATGGAAAAGCTTAGTTCACCTTAACAACCCTCAGAGCTTTTGATTCCCTATTTTTTAGACAAGAAGGCTAATACTCCCTCTAACTATATGAGAGGCAAAGGAAACCAATGGATGAAATGGATGATGAAGTTATAAAAGTGGCTTTGGCAGTGAGTGGTGATCACTATACTGGGACTTCTAATTCTGTGTTATATTTCTTGAAGTATTCTCAGAGAAATATTTTATGGAGAGATGAACTTAGAGAGGAGTCAGAGCAAACTTGCCTAGGGACTAATCATCAGTGCAGAGGCAGATAGTAAAAGCAGGAGGAGATCATCTAGTGTTTGATCAGATGGATGGGTAAATTATAATTTTCACATTCTCCACTTTCTCTTGATTCTGATAACATGTGACTCCATAGTCTAAGAAATGTATTATCATTTTTAAAAAGATGCTCTGACCAAACACTTGGATATTTTCTGATGTGATAAAACAAAAGAGAAGAAAATGGAAGTCATGAAAAAAAATCAAGAATTGGATTATTTCAAAGTTTTCCATTCATTGAAATATTTGATCTGGTGTATACACACACACACACACACACACACACACACACACACGTATACCCTTTATCTAGTATAGAAATTAGAATTACTATGTTGTTCATTATGAAGACTCAGGAAGTTTATTACAATGGTAACTTCTCCTAATGTGTCATTTGAGGAAGGTGGATAAGTTATTTCTTTTCAGTTCTGGGACTAACACCACTGAACTCCAAATGTTGCAAATACAGCTGAACATTCACATTCTTCGTCTTCAAGTGAGTCCTTCTTGCTACTCAATAATCCTTATATGCCTATCTTGGCACATTCATCACAGTGATCCCTCATATTCTGGTCCTACTTACTATCCACATCAGGTAAATGTGAATTCAACCCCTGCACATAGGCACAGGCCTAACCCTAGCGATTCATTTGTAAGGAACCGGCAGTATGATGGTGAGACCTTGCAGAGCAATCTTGGCAGAGTTAGCTCCTGCACTGTCATAATGAGCAATGACTGTGGGATGCAAGGCTTTTTCTGCATTTTGATTCAACTGTTATTTTCCCACATACATCTGTTAGAAGACAAAGTTGGAGAAATGCAACAAATTTTTTAAAACCAGATCATGTGCCCATTATATTAATTACACAGTCTGCCCTTACTTTATCCTTCTAAGAAATTGCTAAATGGCCTACTATTGCCATTAAAAGTTTGGTCCTGACAGTAGAGAGTGAAATGAGGAGAATATGTTAAAATTAGAATAAGCTTTAAAAGGAATCACACATCTGACCAAGGTGGTAAAATTAGCTAAAATATCTGCCAAAGGAAAATGGGAAGTTCTAAGGCACCAGATGTCTTTGTGGGCTCCAGATTTGGAGTTCTCTCTTGCCTTTGAAAGCTTCTTTCAGAAGTATTGAGCCTTATAATACATGTGGTTTAGCATATGGGCTGTTATTTTGCACTTCTAGACTCTGAGTCTGCCTTCTCAACCAGGTTCTCAGCAACTTTACTAAGCTCAGTGATTATCTGGGGGGTATGGGGTTTTCAAGAAAATTAAGCAAGTGTGTGTGTGTGTGTGTGTGTGTGTGTGAATGAGATGTAGTATTTGTATCTTCATTTATATTTCCTTATAAAGACCCAGCACACAAGGATTCAGTGCACATTCTTTTTTAAGAAAGTCTTTTATGCTACCGTTGTGTAGCTTGATCTTCTTGTGGAATTTCTAACAATGGGAAGAGAACTCTTTTGCCGGGCTTTAGAACCCTTTTCTTCACACTGGGTTGACTCCTCTATCTTTAATACAAGGGGAGGTGACTAGTCTTACTGCAACTTGATATGCCATGTTTGGTTGATATCCATTGGAGACCTGACATTTTCTGAAAAGAAACGGAGGAGAGTGGTGTTGGGAGGAGGCACAGGGGAGGTAGGGGTTAGAAACTGGGAGAAAAGGAGGGAGGGGAAACTACATTCAGGATGAAAAGATGATGATGATGATGATGATGATGATGATGATGATGATGATGATGATGATGATGATGGGATGATGTTGTGATGATGAAAGAAGAAAGAAGGAGGAAGAAGAAGAAGAAGAAGAAGAAGAAGAAGAAGAAGAAGA